>NC_083714.1:95046956-95349292 GCF_033118175.1 Dama dama | reverse complement strand
GTTGACGCCTTTTTTAGTGATCAAAAGTTTCAGTGAGATTTTATTACTAAAAAAAAAAAAGAAATGGTGAAAGTAAACTAAAGGGCTTCATTGAGGTTGTATTATACAAATGAAACTGTGAAACTGTACATAATACAAAATTATTGGTATATTTTTCATAGCATGTTGTTTAACCTCTATGTGTTTGTTCTTTCCTCATTTTCTTTCCATGGATAATTTCTAGATTTATAGTGTTGTAAGCAGAAAAGATGCTCTTAAATTTGTTGAGAAATTCTTTGTAATCTAATATGTGGTCTACCTTAGAGAACATTCTCTGCTTGAAAAGAATTTTTATTCTTCTTTTTTTTAATGTAGTGTCCTGTAGAAATCAATTACATCCAACTGGATTATCATGTCATTCAAGACCTCAGATGACTTATTGATTTTCTGTCTGGATGATCTGTGCTTTGCTGTCAATGAGTTGTTAAATTTCCTTACAATTATTGTACTTCGTCAGTGTTCCCCTTTTTGTCTGTTAGTATTTGTTTCTATATTTAGGTTCTCCTACTTTCACTGCATATATGTTAATGAATGTAATATTCTCCTTCTCTATTGATCACTTTATGTTTATATAATGCCTTTCTTTGTCTTCCTTATGGCTTTTCTTTTTTTTTCTTTCTTATAAATTTTAGTCATTTGTTTATTTTTGGCTGTATTGGTTCTTTGTTACTGCAGCAAGCTGGGCTGCTCTTCATTGAGGTGTACAGGTTTCACTGTAGTGGCTTCACTTATTGCAGAATTAAAACTCAGTAATTGTGGCACACAGGCTTTGCCCCAGGCCTGTGGGATCTTCCATGACCAGGTATCGAACCTGAGCTCCCTGCATTGGCAGGCAGATTCTTAACCACTGGACCACCAGGGAAGTCCCTGGGTTGTTATTAAAGTCTATTTTGCCTGATGTGAGCATTGCTACCACTGTTTTTCTGTCATTTCCATTTGCATGAAACAATTTTCCTTTCATTCAGATTCAGTCTGTGTGTGTCTTTCAACCTGAAGTGAGTCAACATACTGTAGGTTCTTGTTTCTTATCCAATATGCAACTCTATGACATTTTTCCCCTTTGATAATGTTGTTTTAAGTTTTTATATTTAAATTTTTTCTTTTATTTCTAACTGGAGGATAATTACCTTACAATAGTGTGATGGTTTTTGCTATATCTCAACATGAATCAACAATAGGTATACATGTGTCTCCACCCTCTTAAGCCTCCCTCACACCTCCTTCCCCATCCCACACCTCTACATTGTAACAGAGCACTGACTTCGGGTTCCCTGTGTCATACAAAAAATTCCCACTGGCTATCTATTTTACATATGGCTATGTACATGTTTCAGTGCTATTCTCTCAAATCATCCAACCTGGTCCCTCCATCATTGTGTCCAAAAGTCTGTTCTCTATGTCTGTATCTCCACTGCTTCCTTGTAGATAAGGTCATCAGTATCATCTTTCTAGTTTCCAAATATATGTGTTAGTATATGATATTTGCCTTCCTCTTTCTGACTTACTTCACATTGTAGAAATTTCTATTTTTGTGACAGTACCATACTCCCTGGATGACTGTAGCTTTTTACTAAAGTATGAAATTAGGAATGTTGATTCCCCCAGCTCTTCTTTTTCAAGATTGCTTTGTCTATTCAGGGTTTTTGTGTTTCCATACAAAGTGTGAAATTATTTGTTCTAGTTCTGTTAAAGATACCATTGGTAGTTTGATATTGATTGCTTTTAATCTATAGATTGCTTTGGGTAGTATAATCATTTTCACAATATTGGTTCTTCAATCCAAGAACGTGGTATATCTCTACATCTGCTTGTGTTGTCTTTAATTCCTTTCATCAGTGTCTTATAGTTTTCTGTATACAGGTCTTTTGTCTCTTTAGGTAAGTTTATTCCTAAGTATGCTATTTGTGTTTTAATGGCAAATGAGATTGCTTCTATAATTATTATTTCTGATTTTTCATTGTTAGTGTATAGGGATGCAAGGGATGTCTTTGCAACTCTATGTCTTTTGATTTGAGCATCTAGTCCACAAACATTTAAAGTAGCTATTGATTGGTATGTACTTACTGTCATTTTAATCCTTGTTTTCAAGTTGTTTTTGTAGTTCTTCTCTGTTCATTCCTTCTTTTTTTTCTTTTGTTGTTTGATTACTTTCTCTTGCAGTAAGCTTGAGTTCCTTTCTTTTCAGATTTTGTGAGTCTATTGTATACTGTTTATTTGTGGTTACCAAAGAGTTCAAATATGTTGACTCATAACTATATCTATTTGATTTAAGCTGATAGTCATTAAAGTTCAAATATATTCTAAAATATTAACATATACATTTTTATATGCTCTTACTTTACATTTTGTGATTTTACGTCCCATTTTGCATCTTGTTGCTCATTCTTTAACTGTTAATTGTAGCTATAACTGATTTTATTATCTTTTTTTAAATCTATGTGTCTTCTTTGTAGACATCTTCAGTTCTGCTCAAAAGCAGCCTAAACTTGTGTTTTTTTCTGTGTTTCTTTTTTTGTTCCAAGTCTAGTGCTTGACTGTAGTGTGGAGTTGACTGGGACTTGTGTGGAGCGGGGTGGGGGTGGGGAGTATCAATGCTTTTTAAATGCAGGAATTGAGGTGGCTGCATTGCTACCTAATTTCTTGGATGCCTCTGGGGCAAATTTTTCTCAGGACCTGTTTGACCCACATACAGCACTAAGTTGCACTGTGGAGTGGGAGGAGCTAAGGCATTTTCACTAACAGAGGAATTGCTGTGTATTTCTGCACATAAGGACACTGGACATCACCCCATCACCTGGGCTATGCTATAGACTATCAGGCTGTCTCTAGTTAGCTAGCCAAGTCCTCTCTCAGGGCCTGTCTGTCCAGTATTTAGTGCTTAGACTCTGCAGCTCTTATGGGAACCCCTCAATATATATCTTGATATCTCCCATTTCTGTACCCACTGCTCTGTGCAGCCAACTGACAATAGCCTCTGCAGCTCCATCTGGATCACATACCTGGAGCCCTGGACTGTCTCTGTGCAGTGAGACAGTATCTGCAGGGATCTTGCTCCAGACTTGATGTGGAGTGATTGGGACCAGAGTGTTCAGTCTTTTGGATCGTGAAGCACAGTGAGGCAGCAGCCACAAGTGTTAGGTTATCTCAGCCCTGATTGTCAGCAAGTCAGCATGCACGCACTCCTTGCAAGTAGAGTCTAGGTTGTTCTAGCCCTTTCATCTGTCTCAGCAGGTTTCCGAGCAGGCAAGAGAGCCTATGCCCTGCAGGCATGATCCTAGGACTCAGATGCCCCACTAACTACCAAGGAGAGGGCCCACCAATTCAGTCCTCTCATATTTAGTTCTATTCATTTGTTTGTTTTAATTTTTTATGTTCCACTCTAAGTGAAAGCATACTGTGTCTTGCACTGAAATACTCCACTAATGATGTTTGTCCAACTTTATCACTGTTGTTGCAAAAGGCAGCATTTCATTTTTTATGGCTGAGTAATATTCTAATGTATAGATATTCTACACTACATCTTCATATCCATTTATCTATGATGGAAATTTAAGTAGCTTCCATATCTTGTCTATGGTAAATAATGGTGCTAAAACACTGAGGTGCATGCTGCTGCTGCTGCTTAGTCACTCCAAACTGTCTGACTCTGTGAGCCTACTGACTGCAGCCCACCAGGCTCCTCTGTCCATGAAATTCTCTATGCAGGAGTATACTGGAGTGGGTTGCCATGCTCTCCTCCAGGGGATCTTCCCAACTCAGATCAAACCAATGTTTCCTGCATTGCAAGAAGATTCTTTACCACTGAGCTATTAGGGAAGCCTTTTCAAATTAGTTTTTCTGTTTTCTTTGGATATACACCCCAAAGTGGATTTACTGAATCACATGATCATGCTCTTTTCAGTTTTTTGAAAAAAATCCATATTATTTTTCATAAAGCCTCTAACAATTTACATTTCCACAAAGGTTGTTTTTTCTCCACATCCTCAAAGATATTTATTATTTGTTGTCTTTTTGATGATTTTTTTTTGTGACAAATCTAAACTGATATATCATTTTATTTTAATTTACACTTCTTTAATGATGAGTGATGTTGAACATCTTTTCATGTGTGGTTGTCCACCTCTATATCTTCTTTGGAAAAAAATATCTACTCACATCTCCTGCCAACATTTTAAAATTTGTGTTGTTAGCTTCATTGATATTGAGTTATGTGAGCTCTTTATATACACTGACTGTTAACACATTTGCAAACATCTTCTCCCATTCCATTAGGTTGTCTTTTCATTATGTTGATGGTTTCTTTTAGGGGTTTCTTTTGCTATGCAAAAATTTTTAAGTTTACTCAGATTCCTTTTTATATTTTTGCTTTTCTTTCTCTTACTTGAAGAGAAAAATTAAAAAATACATATATATATATATTCCTAAGACTTATGCCAAAGCATATTGTCTACTAGGAGTTATATGGTTTCTAGACTTACATTTAGGTCTTTAATCCATTTTGATTGTATTTTTGTGTGTAGTGTGAGATATTCCAATTTCATTCTGTTATATGACCAGTTTCCTGACACCATTTTTGAAGAGACCAATCTATGTGTTTGTTTTTGTGCTGGAATCATATAGTTTTGGTAATTATAGCTTTATCTTGGAGTCTGAATCAGAAATGGTTATGCCTCCAGCTTTTTTTCCCCCCTTAAGATTGCTTTGGCTACCTGTGGTCTTTTTGTTTCATACAAATTTTAGGATTTCATATAGTTTTCAGGATAGAGGTCTTTGGTTTAAATATGTTTATATTCAATTGTTTCAAAGTGAAGAGGAACTAAAGAGCCTCTTGATGAAGTTGAAAGAGAAGAGTGAAAAAGTTGGCTTAAAACTCAACATTCAAAAAACACAGATCACGGCATCTGGTACCATTATTTCATGGCAAATAGATGAGGAAACAATGGAAACAGTGACAGACTTTACTTTCTTGGCCTCCAAAATCACTGCAGATGGTGACTATAGCCATGAAATTAAAAGATGTTTGCTCCTTGGAAGAAGAGCTATGACAAACATAGAAAGTGTATTAAAAAGCAGAGATATTACTTTGCCAACAAAGGTCCATCTAGTCAAAGCTATGATTTTTCCAATAGTCATGTATGGATGTGAGAGTTGGACCATAAAGAAGGCTGAGCACTGAAGAATAGATGCTTTTGAGCTGTAGTGTAGGAGAAGACTTTTGAGGGTCCCTTAAACTGCAAGGAGATCAAATCAGTTAATCCTAAAGGAAATCAGTCCTGAATATTCATTGGAAGGACTGATGCAGAAGTTGAAGCTCTAATACTTCGGCCACCAAATGTGAAGAGTCGACTCATTGGAAAAGACCCTGATGTTGAGAAAGATTGAAGGCAGGAGGAGAAGGGGATGACAGAGGACAAGATGGTTAGATTGCATCACTGACTCAGTGGACATGAGTTTGAGCAAGCTCCAGGAGATAGTGAAGGACAGGGAAGCCTGGCATGCTGCAGTCCATGGGTTGCAAAAAGTCAGACACGACTGAGCAACTGAACAACGACAGCAATATTTGATTGTAAATGGGATAGACTTACTGATTTCTCTTTCTGATAGTTCATTATTAGTGTATTGAAAAAAACATATTGATATATTTTAATCTTTTAACCTGAAACTTTCTGAATTCATTTATCAGTTCTAGTATTTTTTATAGTGAATTTTTCAGTTTTCTCTATATAGTATCATGGAGAAGGCAATGGCACCCCTCTCCAGTACTCTTGCCTGGAAAATCCCATGGATGGCGGAGCCTTGTAGGCTGCAGTCCAAGGGGTCATGAAGAGTCGGACACGACTGAGTGACTTCCCTTTCACTTTTCACTTTCATGCATTGAAGAAGGAAATGGCAACCCACTCCAGTGTTCTTGCCTGGAGAATCCCAAGGACAGGGGAGCCTGGTGGGCTTCTGTCTATGGGGTCACACAGAGTCGGACACGACTGAAGTGATTTAGCAGCAGCAGCAGCTATATAGGATCATGTAATATATAAAGAGTGGTAGTTTTACTACTTCTTTTCCAAATTAGATGCCTTTCATTTCTTTTTCCAGTTTAAATTTTTTGACTCTGACTTCCAATGCTATGTTAAATAAAAATTGTAAGAGTGAAAACTCACATTTTCTTCTTAATTTTAGAGGAAATATATCACTCCTGTGAGGGACAGGAAATCTTAGTGTCCATGGGTTGCACTGAACAACAACAACTTCAATTTTTCACTCTTGAGAATTATGTTAGGTGTGAGTTTTACAAAAATAGCCTTTATGATTTTGGGATATGCTCCCTCTGTACCAAATTTATTTAGCATGTTTAAAATTATAATTGTTATTGAATTTTATCAAATGTTTATTTGTATGTCTATTGAGATTACATGTGATTTTTATTCCTAGATTTTTTTTTCTTGGTTTGTGGATCACATTGTTTGATTGCAAACATTAAAGCATCCTTGCATTGTGGTTTTGATTTGCATTTCTCTGATAATGAGTGATGTTGAGCATCTTTTCATGTGTTTGTTAGTCATCTATATGTCTTCTTTGGAGAAATGTCTGTTTAGTTCTTTGGCCCATTTTTTGATTGGGTCGTTTATTTTTCTGGAATTGAGCTGCAGGAGTTGCTTGCGTGTTTTTGAGATTAATTCTTTGTCAGTTGCTTCATTTGCTATTACTTTCTCCCATTCTGAAGGCTGTCTTTTCACCTTGCTTATAGTTTCCCACACCGAGGAAACCCGAATTGAAAGAGACGCGTGTACCCCAATGTTCACCACAGCACTGTTTATAATACCCAGGGCATGGAAGCAACCTAGATGTCCATCAGCCGACGAATGGATAAGAAAGCTCTAGTACATATATACAATGGAATATTACTCAGCCATTAAAAATACATTTGAATCAGTTCTAATGAGGTGGATGAAACTGGAACCTGTTATACAGATGAAGTAAGCCAGAAAGTAAAACACCAATACAGTATACTAATGCATATGTATGGAGTTTAGAAAGATGGTAACGATAACCCTGTATGCAAGATGGCAAAAGAGACACAGATGTATAGAACAGTTTTTTGGACTCTGTGGGAGAAGGCAAGGGTGGGATGATTTGGGAGAATGGCATTAAAACATGTATATTATCATATATGAAACATATCGCCAGTCCAGGTTCGTTGCATGATACTGGGTGCTCATGGCTGGTGCACTGGGATGACCCAGAGAGATGGGATGGGGAGGGAGGTGGGAGGTGTTTCAGGATGGGGAACACATGTACACCTGGGGCATATTCATGTCAATGTATGGCAAAACCACTACAATATTATAAAGTAACTAGCCTTCAATTAAAATAAATAAATATATATTTTAAAAAATTCCTTGCATTCATGGGATAAATTCTACTTGGTTATAGTGTATAATTCTTTTTATATATTGTTAATTTCAGTTTCCTAATATTTTATTGAGGATTTTTCATCTATATTCATCATTAATAAAAGACATTTATTTTTTTTAATGCATTTTTATTTGAAGGATAATTTCTTACAGAATTTTGTTTTTTTCTGTCAAACATCAACAAGAATCAGGTTATGGTTTATGTCATCAAGTGTTCTGTCTATATTTTCCTCTATGATTTTTATAGTTTCTAATCTTACATTTAGGTCTTTAATCTGTTTGAGATTATCTTTGTGTATGACATTAGGAAATGTTCTAATTTCATTCATTTACATGTAGCTGTCCAGTTTTCACGACACTACTTACTGAAGAGGCTATCTTTGCTCCATTGTATATTCTTGCCTCTTTGGTCAAAATTAAGGTACCCATAGGTGTGCGGGTTTATCTCTGTGCTCTCTATCTTGTTGCATTAGTCTATATTTCTGTTTTTGTGCCAGTATCATACTGTCTTGATAACTATAGCTTGTAATAAAGTCTGAAGTCAAGAATGTTGATTCCTCCAGCTCCATGTTTCTTTCTCAAGACTGCTTTGGTTATTCAGGTTTTGTTGTTTCCATATGAATTGTGATAGTTTTTCTTCTAGTTCCATGAAAAATGCCATTGGTAATTTGATAGGGATCACACTGAATCTGTAGATTGCATTTGACAGTATAGTCAGTTTCAATATATTGATTCTTGTTACCCAGGAACATGGAGTATCTCTCCTTCTCTTTAAGTCATCTTTGATTTCTTTCATCAGTGTCTCATAATTTCCTGTACACAGCTCTTTTGTCTTCTTAGATAGGTTTATTCCTATATATTTTATTGTTTTGTTGCAATGGTGAATGGGATTAATTCTTTAATTTCTCTTTCTGATTTTTTATTGTTATTATATAGGAATGCAAGTGATTTCTGTTTATTGACCTTGTGTCCCACTACTTTGCTAAATTAACTGATTAGCTCTAATAATTTTCACATAGTTTCTTTTGGGTTTTCTATATAGTATCATGTCATCTACAAACATTGAGGGTTTTACTTTTTCTTTTCCAATCTGGATTATTTTTGTTTCTTTTTTGCCTTGAATGTTGTAGTTAGGACTTCCAAAACTATGTTAAATAATACTGGTGAGAGTGGACACCCTTGTTTTCTTCCTCATCTGAGAGGGAAAGCTTTCAGTTTTTCACCATTGAGCATTTATTGACTGTATATTTTTTGATAATGGCCATTCTGACCAGTGAGAGGTGGTATCTCATTGTAGTTTTGATTTGCATTTCTCTAATAATGAGCAGTGTTGAGTATCTTTTCATGTGTTTATTAGCCATTGGTATGTCTTTAAATAAATGCTTGTTTAGGTGTTTTTCCCACTTTTTGATTGGTTTGTTTGTTTTCCTTGTATATTTTGGAAATTAATTCTTTGTCAGTTTGCTATTATTTTGTCATTTGCTATTATTTTCTCCCATTCTGAGGGTTTTCTTTCAGCTTTTTTTTTCCTATATTTTATTGCTAACCTGTAACCAAACCCTTCTCCCAGCTGTGTAACCATCTCTCAGTATTCAAGCACATTGCTGCTGCTGCTGCTAAGTTGCTTCAGTCATGTCTGACTCTGTGCGATCCCATAGATGGCAGTTCACCAGACTCCGCTGTCCCTGGGGTTCTCCAAGCAAGAACACTGGAGTGGGTTGCCATTTCCTTTTCCATCTTTCAGCTTTTTTAACAGTCTACTTTGCTGTATAAAAGTTTTTAAGTTCAATTAGTTCCCACATGTTTATTTTGTTTTTATTTCCATTGGTCTAGGAGGTGTGTCATAGAGGATCTTGATGTGATTTATTTCAAAGAATGTTCTACCAATGTTTTTCTCTAAGAGTTTTATACTTCCTGGCCTTACACCTAAGTCTTTAATCTATTTTGAGTTCATCTTTGTATATAGTTAAGAGCTTCCTATGTGTAGTATCATTTCTTCTGCAAGCAGTGAGAGTTTTACTCCTTTTCCAATCTGGATTCATTTTATTTCTCTTTCTTTTCTGATTGTATCAAGACATTTTCTAATTTACTCTTTGATTTCTTTCTTGACTCGTTTGTATTTTTAGTACCACGTAATTTACTTTTCATGTATTGTGTGGTGTTTATTTTCTCATTTTTCTGTTATTAACATATATCTTCATACTTTAGGGGCTAGAAAATGTTTTTGATATGATTTCTACACTTTTAAGTTTGTTGAGACTTGTTTTATGGCCTAGCATGTGACCAATCCTGGAGAATGTTCCATGTGCACTTGAAAATGATATGCATTCTGCAGTTTGGGTATGGAATGCCCTGTTTACATATATTAAATTCAATTGGTATGATGTATCATTCACAGACACTTGATTGGAGATGTGATGAAGGCTTGAGGGCTTGGAGATGCATTTCTATTGTGATTTCAGTATTTCCTCAATGTGTGTACCATGGTTAGAGTCTTGTTCAGGGTTGGGGGATGTTGATGCCATACCACTGAGCTTCTCTCACCCCTCCCAAGTGTACACAAGGATGCACACTCAACAATGGCATTCTCCAGTCTGAAGTTAGTTTTGCTCCCACAAGAGTGTGTGCAGGGATGCAAGAGTTGGCACTGGAGGTTTCTGGCTTTTTAGAAGCAGAACTGGAGTCTGAGACAGCTCTGTTCTCTTCAAATGTGTGTACTCACATTTGTAATGGCAGCCTCTTAATTAAGATCTCCAGAACAAGAGGGGCTGGAGAAGAAGCCTGGTATCAACTGGGAGGTGTAATGTGATGGTCCTAGTAAGCTGGCCAGAGCCCCAGGCTATTTTTCACATGTCTCTGTGCTGTGATGGGGAGTAAAACCGAGTACTTCACTTCACAGTGGTCAGAATGGCCATCATCAAAAATACATCCTGGAAAGGGTGTGGAGAAAAAGGAAACCTCCTATACTATTATTAGGAATGTAATTTGGTGCAACCACTATGGAGAAGAGTATGGAAGTTTCTTAAAAAAAAAAAAATAAATAAATAAACCTACCATATTGTCCTTCAATCCCACTCCTTGGCATATTTCTGGAGAAAACTAATTTGAAAAGATACATGCACCCCAGTGTTCATTGCAGCACTGTTTACAATAGCCAAGATATGCAAGCAAGCTAAATGTCCATTAATAGATGAAAGGATAAAGAAGAAGTGATGCACGCACACACACGCACACACACACACACACACACACACACACACACACACACACAATGGGATATTACTTGGTCATAAAAAAAGAATAAAATAATGCCATTTGCAGTAACATGGATGAGTCTAGAGATAATCATACTAAGTTAAGTAAGTCAGACAGAGAAAGACAAATATTGTATGAAATTATTTATAATCTAAAGGGAAAAAAAAAGACATTTAAACATATTTCCAAAACAAAAAGAGACTCACGACACAGAAATCAAATTTCTGTTTACCAAAGGGGAAAGGGCAGTGGGGGGATGAATAAACAGAGAGGCTGGAATTAATATATACACACTAGGATATATAAAATATATCACCAACAAGGACCTACTATATACCACAGGGAATTATGCTCAGTATTACATGCTAACCTTACAAGGGAAAACAATCTGAAAAAGAAATTTACATGATATTGCAAATAAACTGTTTTTCAGCCATCCAGTAGTCTCTGACTCTTTGTGACCGTATGGACTATAGAACACTAGGCCTCCCTATCCCTCACCATCTCTCGAAGTTTGCCCAAGTTCATGTCTATTGCATCAGTGATGCCATCCAGCCATCTCATCCTCTGATGCCTTCTTCTCCTTCTGCCCTCAATCTATCCCAGCATCAGGGACTTTTCCAATGACTCAGCTGTTTATATCAGGTGACCAAAATACTGGAGCTTCAGGTTCAGCATCAGTCCTTCAAATGAGTATCCAGGGTTGATTTTCCTTAAGATTGACTGATTTGATCTTGCTGTCCAAGAGACTCTCAGGAGTCTTCTCCAGCACCACAATTTGAAGGCATAAATTCTTTGGCACTTTGCGTTACTTATGGTCCAGCTTTCACAACTGTATGTGACCACTGGCAAAATCATACCCTTGACTATATGGGCTTTTGTTGGCAGAGTAATGTCTCTGCCTTTTAACACACTGTCTAGGTTTTTTTGTCTAGGTTTGTCATAGCTTTCCTGCCAAGAAAGACTTGTCTTCTGATTTCATGGTTGAAGAATAAACTATAAATAATAAACTCTAAATATACTATAGAATATAGTATATTTTATAGAATAAACTATACTTAAATTTAAAAAAGCACAGTGTAGCAGTTTATTATATCCTCCCAGTAAGCCCCACTGATTTTCAAACCAGCTAGAAGGTCTGGTACACTTAGTGTCAAACTCATGGCTGGGATTCCTATTGTTTGGCTGAAATCTTGATACCCAGTGAAAATTCTCTTGCTTATGTTATCTCCTACTCTTCTATGTCTCCGTTATTGGTGCATGCATGCTCTGACCAGATCAATTCCCCTTTCCTATCAGACTCTGTGGATCTTTATTTACTTCCTTCATCATTAAAGAGATGCTCTGCTATCCCCAGGTCTATTTCAGCGAGAATTGCTCTATATGTAGTGGTAAAGTTTTACGTGTTTCTAAAATATCCTCCTACAACACCATCTTTATCTTTATGGTAATTTTATTTGTTATTTTTTCAGAATCTCCATAGTTTATTAGAAACTGGCTGAACCAATTTACACCCCATTCAACAGTGCATGACGGTTCATTTTTCTCCACAACTTAACCTATAATTGTTATCATTTTGAATAGCGCTTAACACGTGTAAGGTGGCAATCTCACTGTGATTTTGATTTGCAATTCCCTGATGGTCAGTGATATTGAGCATGTTTTCATGTATCTAATGACTGTATGTATGTATTCTTTTTTTTTTTTTTTTCTATTGCTCAGAGAATGGGAATTTTTATTTATTTATTTATTTATTTATTTTTTATTAGTTGGAGGCCAATCACTTCAATCCATGGTTGATTCATATCAATGTATGACAAAACCCACTGAAATGTTGTGAAGTGTATGTATTCTTTAGAAAAATGTCTATTAATGCCATCTGCCCATTTTGTGATCATATTTTTTGGTGTTACATTGAAATTTTTTTTTGTATATTTTGTATTCAATCCTTTATCAGATACTGTTTGCAAATATCTTCTTTTCAGTTTGCTGTCTTTTGATTTTGCTGATGGTTTCCTTAATTTCACAAAAGCTTTATAATTTTATATAGTCCCATTTGCTTAAGTTTTCTTTCTTTCTTTTTTTTGCTCTTGCCTGAGGAGATAGAACACCCAAAATATTGTGAAGACAGATACTAAAGAGTGTATCTATGCCTCTGTTTTCTTTCAGATGTTATGATTTCAGATCTTTCATTTAAGTCTTTAATCAATTCTGAGTTTTTTTTGCATTAATATATAGTTTCAGAAAGTGGTCCTGTTTCATTCTTTTGTATGTAGCATCCAATTTTCCAAACACAATTTATTGAAGAGCCTGTCTTTTTCCTGCTGTATTCTTGCTTCTTTTGCCATAGATAAATTTATCATATGTGTGTGGGTTTATTTGGTTGCTCTCTATTTCGTTTCATATATGTTTTCTTTTGTTCCGGGATCATATAGTTTTGATTAATGTAGCTATATATTATAGTCTGAAGCCAGGGACCACGATATCTCCAGCTTTCTTCTTAACATCAAGATTGCTTTTAATATTTCAAGACTTTGTGGTTTTGTACTAATTGTAGGATTTTTTGTTCTATTTCTGTGAAAAATAGGTGTTTTGATAAGTATTGCATTAAAATTGTAGGTAGCCTTGGAGATTGTGTTCATTATAACAATATTAATTCACCCTGTGATGGCAGTATATCTCTCCATTTGTTTGTGTTGTCTTCAATTTCTTTCAATGTCTTATAGTTTTCCCAGTAGAGTTTCTTGCATCTCCTTGGTTAGATTTATCCCTAGGCATTTTATTCTTTTTGATGCATTTTGTATCTAAGTTTTAAAGTTCAACTTTCTGACATTTCATTATTAGTGTGTAGAAATTCAATAGATTTTGTATATCAGTTGTCATATCCTGAAACTTTACTGAATTCACTTATTACTTCTAATAGTATTTGTTGGCATATTTAGGGTTTTCTGTATATAGTATCTTTTCATTTGCAAACAGTGACAGTTTTACTTCTTACTTTTCAATTTGGTTTGCTTTTATTTCTTTTTCTTGCCTATTTGCAGTGGCCGAATTTCCAATGAAAAAAGGAAGGGAAAATGTTAGTTGCTCAGATATGTCTGACTCTTCGTGACCCCATGGACTATATAACCTGCCAGGTTCCTCTGTCCATGGAATTCTCCAGGCAAGAATACTGAAGTGGGTAGCCATTCCCTTCTCCAAGGGATCTTCCTGACCTAGAGCTTGAACCTAGATTTCCTGTATTGCAGGCAGGTTCTTTACCCTCTGTGTCATCAGGGAAGTTCAAGATTTCCAATACTCTGTTGGAAAAAAAGTGTCAAGAATGGCATCCTTGACTTTTTACTTATAGGAAATACTTTCAGCTTTTCACTATTGAGTCTGATGTTGACATTGGCTTTGCCATATATTTACACATACATACATATTATTATTTTGAGTTATAATTATTTTATACCAAATTTGTTGAGAGTTTTTTTTCCCTCATAAATGGATGTTGAATTCTGCCAAAAGATTTTCCCATCTAGTAAGAATATCATATTTTTTCTTCACTTTACTCATGTCATGTATCACATTGATTTGTGAACACTGGCCATCCTTGCATCTTTGGGATAAACACCACTTACTCATAGTGCATGATTCTATGTGTCATTTAATTTGATTTCTTAAAGCTTTGTTCGGGATTTTTTGTATCTATATTAATCAGAAATATTGACATGTAATGCTTTTTGTGTGGTCTGATTTTGATATAAACATGATGCTGGCATCATAGAATGAGTTCAGAATAGTTAATTTCTCTTCAAATTTTGAAAGGTTCAGAAGAAAATGTAATAATTCTTCTTTAACTTTTTGGTAAGATTCACCTGTGAAGTTATTTGTTATAGGACTTTTCTTTCTTTGGAGGATTTTACTTAATTTACTGATTCAATTTTATTTCTGGTAACCAGTCTTCGTATTTTCTATTTCTCTCTGATTCAGTTTTGGAAGACTGTAGACTTCTAGACAATATTCATTTCTTTGAGGTTGTCCAATTTTTCAGATGGTCAACACTGAAAGCAGATTGATTATATTCTTTGCAGCCAAAGATGGAGAAGCTCTATACAGTCAGCAAAAACAAGACTGGGAGCTGACTGTGGCTCAGATCATGAACTCCTTATTGCAAAATTCAGAATTAAATTGAAGAAAGTATGGAAAACCATTAGACCATTCGGGTATGACCTAAATCAAATCCCTTATGATTATACAGTGGAAATGACAAATAGATTCAAGGGATTAGACATGATAGACAGAGTGCCTGAAGAACTATGGACAGAGGTTCATTACATTGTACAGGAGGCAGTAATGAAGACCACCCCCAAGAAAAAGAAATGCAAAAAGGCAAAATGGTTGTTTGAAGAGGCCTTACAAATAGCTGAGAAAAGAAGAGAAGCTAAAGGCACAGGAGAAAAGGAAAGATAAACCCATTAGAATGTGGAGTTCCAAAGAAGAGCAAGGAAAGATAAGAAAACATTCCTCAGTGATCAATGAAAAGAAAGAGAAGAAAAAATAGAATGTGAAAGACTAGAGATCTCTTTAAGAAAATCAGAGATACCAAGCGAACTTTTCAACAAAAGTGGGCACAATAAAGGACAGAAATGGTATGGACCTAAGAGAAGCAGAAGATAATAAGAGGTGGTGACAATACACAGAAGAACTGTACAAAAAAAGATCTTCCCAATCCAGATAATCATGATGGTGGGATCACTCACTTAAAGCCAGATATCCTGGAAAGTGAAGTCAAGTGGGCCTTAGGAAGCATCATCATGAACAAAGCCAGTGGAGGTGATGGAATTCCAGTTGATCTATTTCAAATCCTAAAAGATGATGCTGTGAAAGTGCTGCACTAAAAGCACTAGCAAATTTGGAAAACTCAACAGTGGCCACAGGACTGGTAAAGGTCAGTTCTCATTCCAATCCCAAAGAAGAGCAATGCCAAAGGATGTTCAAACTATGGGACAATTAAACTCATTTCACATGCTATCAAAATAATACTCAAAATTTTCCAAGCCATTCTTCAACAGTACATGAACCATGAAATTCCAGATATTCAAGTTGGATTTAGAAAAGGCAGAGGAACAAGAGATCAAATTGCCAATATCTGTAGGATCATCAAAAAGCAAGAGATTTCCAGAAAAACATCTAATTTTGCTTTATTGGCTATGCCAAATCCTTTGACTGTGTGGATCACAACAATCCCTGTGAAAATCTTAAAGAGATGGAATATCAGACTTCCTGACCTGCCTCCTGAGAAATCTGTATGCAGGTCAAAAAGCAACAGTTAGAACTGGATATGGAACAACAGACTAGTTCCAAACCAGGAGAGGTACATCAAAGCTGTATGTTGTTACCTTGCTTATTCAACTTATGTGCCAAGTGCATCATGAGAAATGATGGGCTGGATGAGGTACACGCTGGAATCAAGATTGTCAGGAGAAATATAAATAACCTCAGATATACATATGACACCATCTTTATGGCAGAAAGTGAAGAAGAACTAAAGAGCCTCTTGATGAAAGTGAAAGAAGAAATTGGAAAAGTTGGCTTAAAACTCAACATTCAGAAAACTAAGATCATGAAATCTGGTCCCATCACTTCATGGCAAATAGTTGGGGAAACAGTGAAAACAGTGACAGACTTTATTTTTTGGAACTCAAAAATCACTGCAGATGGTGACTGCAGCCATGAAATTAAAAGAAACTTACTCCTTGAAAGAAAATTTATGACCAAACTTGACAGCATATTAAAAAGCAGAGACATTACTTTGCCAATAAAGGTCTGTCTAGTCAAAACTATAGCTTTTCCAGTAGTCATGTATGGATGTGAGAGTTGGACCGTAAAGCAAGCTGAGCTCTGAAGAATTGATACTTTTGAAGTGTGGTGTTGGAGAAGACTCTTGAGAGTCCCTGGGGCTGCAAAGAGATCCAACCAGTTCATCCTAAAGGAAATCAGTCCTGAATGGTCATTGGAAGGACTGATGCTGAGGCTGACACTCCAATACTTTGGCCACCTGATATGAAGAACTGACTCCTTTGAAAAGGCCCTGCTGCTGGGGAAAATTGAAGGCAGGAGGGGAAGGGGACAACAGAATGAGATGGTTGAATGGCATCACCAACTCAGCAGACATGAGTTTGAATAAACTCCGGGAGTTGATGTTGGAAAAGGAGGCCTGGTGTGCTGCTGTACATGGGGTCACAAAGAGTCAGACATGATTGAGAGGCTGAACTGAACTGAATTTTTGATTTATAATTGTCCATAGTAGTGACTTAACTCCAATACATTGGAAAAGTCTCTGATGCTAGAAAAGATTGCAGGCAGGAGGAGAAGGTGCAACAGAGGGTGAGATGGTTGGATGGCATCACTGACTTGATTGACATGTGTTTGAACAAGTTCTGGGAGTTGGTGATGTACAGAGAAGCCTGGCGTGCTGCAGTCCTTGGGGTCGCAAAGAGTCAGACACAACTGAGCAACTGAACTGAAAGTTTTATTACACTTTGTGTTTCTATGATGTCATAATTTATTTTCTTTCATTTTTAATTTTCTTTACTTTGGCCCTTTTCCTTTTTTTCTCTTTGTTGCCTTGATTTAAATGTTTATCAACTTTGTTTATCTTTTCAAAGAATCCATTCTTATTTTCATTTATCTTTTCTATTGTTTTGTATCAATTTAAAAAATGTCTACATTGATCTTTATTATTTCCTTCCTTCTTCTAACTTTGTTTTTTGTTTATTTTAGTTTCATTTATTTAAGTGTGAGTTTTGAATTTTTATTTTGACATTTTTTTAGGGAAGTAGACCTATATCACTATAAACTTCCCTCTGATGGCTGATTTTGCTGTATTCCATATATGATTTATTTATTTATTTTGGGTGCAGCTTCTTTTTTTTTTTTTTTTTCCTTCATTTATTTATTTTTTTTCCAGTGGGTTTTGTCATACATTGATATGAATCAGCCATGGATTTACACGTATTCCCCATCCCGATCCCCCCTCCCACCTCCCTTTCCACCCGATTTCCTCTGGGTCTTCCCAGTGCACCAGGCCCGAGTACTTGTTTCATGCATCCCACCTGGGCTGGTGATCTGTTTCACTATAGATAATATACATGCTGTTCTTTTGAAACATCCCACCCTCACCTTCTCCCACAGAGTTCAAAAGTCTGTTCTGTATTTCTGTGTCTCTTTTTCTGTTTTGCATATAGGGTTGTCATTACCATCTTTCTAAATTCCATATATATGTGTTAGTATGCTGTAATGTTCTTTATCTTTCTTGCTTACTTCACTCTGTATAATGGGCTCCAGTTTCATCCATCTCATTAGAACTGGTTCAAATGAATTCTTTTTAATGGCTGAGTAATATTCCATGGTGTATATGTACCACAGCTTCCTTATCCATTCATCTGCTGATGGGCATCTAGGTTGCTTCCATGTCCTGGCTATTATAAACAGTGCTGTGATGAACATTGGGGTACACGTGTCTCTTTCAGATCTGGTTTCCTCAGTGTATATGCCCAGAAGTGGGATTGCTGGGTCATATGGCAGTTCTATTTCCAGTTTTTTAAGAAATCTCCACACTGTTTTCCATAGTGGCTGTACTAGTTTGCATTCCCACCAACAGTGTAAGAGGGTTCCCTTTTCTCCACACCCTCTCCAGCATTTATTGCTTGTAGACTTTTGGATAGCAGTCATCCTGACTGGCGTGTAATGGTACCTCATTGTGGTTTTGATTTGCATTTCTCTGATAATGAGTGATGTTGAGCATCTTTTCATGTGTTTGTTAGCCAACTGTATGTCTCTTTGGAGAAATGTCTGTTTAGTTCTTTGGCCCATTTTTTGATTGGGTCATTTATTTTTCTGGAATTGAGCTTCAAGAGTTGCTTATATATTTTTGAGATTAATCCTTTGTCTGTTGCTTCGTTTGCTATTATTTTCTCCCAATCTGAGGGCTGTGTTTTCACCTTACTTATAGTTTCCTTTGTAGTGCAAAAGCTTTTAAGTTTCATTAGGTCCCATTTGTTTAGTTTTGCTTTTATTTCCAATATTCTGGGAGGTGGGTCTTAGAGGACCTTGCTCTGATTTATGTCGGAGAGTGTTTTGCCTATGTTCTCCTCTAGGAGTTTTATAGTTTCTGGTCTTACATTTAGATCTTTAATCCATTTTGAGTTTATTTTTGTGTATGGTGTTAGAAAGTGTTCTAGTTTCATTCTTTTACAAGTAGTTGACCAGCTTTCCCAGCACCACTTGTTAAAGAGGTTGTCTTTTTTCCATTGTATATCCTTGCTTCCTTTGTCAAAGATAAGGTGTCCATAGGTTCGTGGATTTATCTCTGGGCTTTCTATTCTGTTCCATTGATCTATATTTCTGTCTTTGTGCCAGTACCATACTGTCTTGATGACTGTGGCTTTGTAGTAGAGTCTGAAGTCAGGCAGGTTGATTCCTCCAGTTCCATTCTTCTTTCTCAAGCTTACTTTGGCTATTCGAGGTTTTTTGTATTTCCATACAAATTGTGAAATTATTTGTTCTAGTTCTGTGAAAAATACTGTTGGTAGCTTGATAGGGATTGCATTGAATCTATAGATTGCTTTGGGTAGAATAGCCATTTTGACAATATTGATTCTTCCAATCTATGAGCATGGTATGTTTCTTCATCTGTTTGTGTCCTCTTTGATTTCTTTCATCAGTGTTTTATAGTTTTCTATGTATAGGTATTTTGTTTCTTTAGGTAGATATACTCCTAAGTGTCTTATTCTTTTTGTTGCAATGGTGAATGGTATTATTTCCTTAATTTCTTTTTCTGTTTTTTCATTGTTAGTATATAGGAATGCAAGGGATTTCTGTGTGTTAATTTTGTATCCTGCAACTTTACTATATTCATTGATTAGCTCTAGTAATTTTCTGGAAGAGTCTTTAGGGTTTTCTATGTAGAGGATCATGTCATCTGCAAACAGCGAGAATTTCACTTCTTCTTTTCCTATCTGGATTCCTTTTACTTCTTTTTCTGCTCTGATTGCTGTGGTCAAAACTTCCAACACTATGTTGAATAGTAGTGGTGAGAGTGGGCACCCTTGTCTTGTTCCTGATTACAGGGGAAATGCTTTCAATTTTTCACCATTGAGGGTGATGCTTGCTGTGGGTTTGTCTTATATAGCTTTTATTATGTTGAGGTGTGTTCCTTCTATTCCTGCTTTCTGGAGAGTTCTAATCATAAATGGGTGTTGAATTTTGTCAAAGGCTTTCTCTGCATCTATTGATATAATCATATGCTTTTTATCTTTCAATTTGTTAATGTGTTGTATTACATTGATTGATTTGTGGATATTAAAGAATCCTTGCATTCCAGGGATAAAGCCCACTTGGTCATGGTGTATGATTTTATCACTGTGCTTCTATTTTCATTTGTCTCTAGGTATCTAGTTTATTTTATTTTTGTATTTCATAGGTGACCCACTGACTATGTGATAGCATACTGTTTAGACTTCACTTCTTTTGTGGGTTTTCTAGTTTCTATATAGTCAGTTTTTATTTTCATACTCTTGTAGTTGGAAAAATTCCTTGATATGATTTTAATCTTCCTAAATTTTTTGAATCATTTTTTGCAGGCTAGCATACAATCTATCCTGAAGAATATACCACATGCAGTTGAAATTAAAGTGTTTTCCAATAATTTTGGATGGAATATTCTATAAATATATATCTACCTATCTATCTGTCTAAAATCCATCTACTCTAATGCATCATTCAAGGTCAATGGTATTCTGTCCATTGATGTAAGTTGTTCATATCTTCTTGATATTCTGTCCATTGATGTAAATGTGGTTTTAAAGTCCCTTATTTTTGTTGCATTGTTATTAGTTTCTTATTTTGTGATTGCTAATATTTGCTTTTTTTATATTTAGATGGTAATCTACTGGGTGAAAATGCATTTATAGTTGTCTTGGTTTCTTGTTTGATTAACCCCCCTTTATCATCAGTTAATGCCTTTTATTTTTTCTTGCTCGAATCTTTGTTTTAAAGTCTATTTTTTTTCTGACTATTGCTACCCGGTTGGTTTTTGCTTTTTAAAAAAAAAATAAAAAAATTTCCATTTGCATGAAATATCTTTTGTACTCCCTCACTTTCAATCTGTATGTATTTTTAGTTCTGAAGTAAGCCTTTTGTAGGCAGCATAGACATTTATAAAAAAAAAATCACTTCATCTCTTTTGTGTCTTTTAACATGCAAAAATTAATATGATTTACATTGCATCAGAGGTCTGTTAAATTGTTCTCATTTTTAAAAATTATTTTCCCCATTTTTTCTGTTTAAGTAATTCTCACTAATCTGTCTTTCAGATCACTGAACCATTCCTGTGTATCATCTAATTTACTTTTGATTCTTTCTAGTGTATTTTTAATTTTATTTATTATATTCATCTTTCTCTTTTTTTAAAAAATATTTTCTAACTTTATATCAAAATATTCACTGTGTTCTACTCTTCTTCTCTCAACTTAGTTGAGCATCTTTTTGATCATTATTTTGATCTCTTTGTCATGCAAATTGCTTGCATCCATTTTGTTTAGTCTTTTGCAGAAGTTTTGTCTATTCTTTCATTTGAAACATGTTCCTCTGTCTCTTCATTTTGCTTAATTCTCTCTGTTCATTTTATTTTGCTTTTATTTCCAATATTCTGGGAGGTGGGTCATAGAGGATCTTGCTGTGATTTATGTTCATTTTTGCATATTAGGTAGATTGGTTTCATCTCCTGTTCTTAGAGAAGTGGCTTTTTCTAGGAGACACTTACATGCACCAGCAGCATGCTTCACTGTATTCACCAGAGATATATGTTCTAAGAATGTGCTATATATGGGCTGCATGCATCCTTCTGTTGTGGCAAGAATAATCACTGTGGATGTACTACAGCTGGAGCTGACACTTAGCCAGGTAGGCTGAAGGCTTTATCTCATATGGTGGCTGTGGGCCTATTTGTCATCCAGACCAGGTCTCCATGTGACCATCCATGCAACCTAGTTGTGTGTCACTGCTTCAAGACAACTGGTGTGTTTTAAGGGGTGGTTAATCCCCCATTTCTAATAAGCTTCTAATACGCAGTAGAATAAATTTCTCATCATAGCTTCTGCCAGCATCCACATCTGCAGAGAGGAAATCAGTTGCCTCCTGCCTCTCTGGGAGTCTGTCCAAGATCAGCAAGTGGGTCTGACCCAGGCTCCTTTTAAGTTATTGCCTCTGTGCTGGAACTTAGTTTTGTGACATTTGTGCATACTCTTTAAGAGTGGAATCTGTTTCCAATTGCCCTCTGGCTCTCCTGAATTTAACCTTCACTGATTTTCAAATATGGATGTTCTGGGACTTATCTTCCAGACAACAGAATCCCAGAATGCGAACTCTGATGTGAGGCTTGGATCCCTTGCTCTTCAAGTAAGACCATTACAGTTATAATATTTCTAATATATTTGGAACTTTGTGGTATGGATCATGATTTTACTGCGTTTCTACCAGTCTACCTGTCTTGCTGTGGTTCCTTGTTTATATCTTTAGTTTTGGAAAATATTTCCTACTTGTCTTCAAGTTGTTCTCATAGATAGTTGCTCTATAAATAGTTGTAATGGTGTTCAGATTGCTCAGTCATGTCTGACTCTTTGCAACCTCATAGACTGCAGCATGCCAAGCTTCCTTGTCCTTCACTATCTCCCAGGGTTTGCTCAAACTCATGTCCATTGAGCCGATGATACAATCCAACCATCTCATCCTCTTTGTAAGGTTGTGAGGTGTTTTATACTGATTCAATCTCCATATTCATTATTAGTCTATTCAAATTTTCTATATCTTCATTATTCAGCCTTGGTAGTGAGAGGGTAACAGACAGGAAGGCTAGGGGTCCCCAAGTGGAGGAAATAGACTGCAAGTGTCAGATTTCTTTTTTCCCCCTTCTCTATACAAAATTAAAAGGAGGTTTCTTTTAAAACTCTATGTTGCCATGATGGCACCTGGTTCCACCTGAACTTAACTTGAATCAAACCTTGAACTGACCAATGCATTTTTCTTATGGAAATGTTTTTCTTAAGCTATGTTAATGAAATATGTATTTACCCTAGAATTTGCCTTTCTTAAAGATTCATGTCTATTGTTTAATGGCCCTGATGACTCACCAATGTAATCTCAAAATGCATGTTGTGGGTGAGGGGCCTGGTGACACTCTCTGAGTTTTGAGACATTTCCTTTCTCTAATTAGCAGCTTGCTAATAGGTATATAACTTCTTGTTAAAAACTAGCAAGGGGACACTTTCTGGCCACTTCTGATGTCTATGTCAGAAGCTTTCTTTATCTCTTTTACACTTTAATAAGACTTTATTACAAAAAAGCTCTGAGTGACCAAATCGCATCACTGGCCCCATATCAAATTCCTCTTCTCTAGAGGCCAAGAATCCCTGCATCATTTACGGCTCATAGCAACAACCTTTCAGCAGATAATATAAGTAGAATAACTTATCTATTTCTTCTAGTGTATCTATTTTTTATATGGCAAGTGTTGAATTAATCATATTTCTCAGTTTGTTACACTTATTACCATTGATCCATGAAAGATCCATGAAGAAAAGTTTTGTTTTTATTTACTTATCTATTTATTTCTTTCTTTTATCCACATTACCAACTCCCATATCTATTTCTATATGGTAAGGGCTGCATTAATCATATATCTCAGTTGGTTACACTATTATCACTGGTCCATGAAAGATTTCTATTTTGTTTTTGTTTATTTATATATCTATTTATTTCTCTCTCTTCTCCCTATTACCAACTCCCATTTCTCCTTCTAACCATCTCATCCAGCAAGCGCTTATTTGATTTCTGAATCTCTAATAATCTCTGCTCTAAAGTCACCTTTTAGAGAAGACTTTCCCGATTTCCCTCTCTGAGATATTAGCTCCCTGTCATTCTCCATCCTCTTACCCTGCTTATTTCCCTTTTACATGATACAGCATTGCCTAAACTTCAGTTATTTATTTCATTTAATCAAATGTAAGTTCTTAGGGGTGAGAAGTTTTTATTCACACCACTGTATTCTTAGAGCCTTAGAACAGTGCTTCCTGGCACAAACTGGATGCCCAAGCAACATTTGAAGGATGAATGTATGAGGGAATGTAAAAAGGAAACAAAGATCAGTGATAATAGGATGTTGAGAAGTCTCTGTAGATGATTCATAAATCTCTGAAGTGTTGTATGTGTTTATAATTAAACCCATGCATTATTTGTAGTTTTAATGATATGTTCTTTCAAAAAACACTACCTACTGTGCTATGCCCTGAAGAAACCAAGGCAAATAAGAAAATTCTTTCTCAGAAGTTGTTTGCAGTCTAACATGTTAACAAATATGTAAATGGACAATTCTAATATGGTGTAATAAGAGCATTAATACACATATGGACAAAGCACCATATTTCCTCAGGGAAGAAAGCAATGAAATTCAGACAGGCCAGAGATGTATTAATGTACAAAATGACATTCAATTCATCCTTAAATAAATATCTATGGGACAATTACCATGCACCTACAGTGTGATAGGTTTCAGTGATATGGCATCAACTGTAACTGAGGCCCAAAATGAGAAATAGCTGAGTACCAAAAAAGAAACAATCACCTCCACAACAGATGAAATCAAGGTATAATTTAGGACTCATATTATTGCCAATGCAAGAGGTTCTTTCTCATACAGTTAAAAAGTTCAGCAAAAAGAACTTTTGACAATCACTTGGAAGGAGACATTCTCTGGAGAGAAAAAACAGACAGAAATTTCAAGCAAACTGAAATAGACTCTGCTAAGTAATCCAACATTGCTTTAGTTCCTTGAAATGGAAAGGTGATCCTAAGAGTACACTCTGTTCTAATGGGTATGTCATGTTGGAGCCAGCTTCCGAGATGCCAAAGCCCAGGAGACTGAATTTGTGGAGTGCATTTGGATTGCAGACAATTAAAAAAAATTAAAAACAAGGACTTCACTATTTCAAAATGGTATATTAAATGGTGTAAATAACAATGAGATATCACCTCACATCAGTCAGAATGGCCATCATCAAAAAACCTACAAATAAATACTGGAGAGGATGTGGAGAAAAGGGAACCGTCTTGTACTGTTGATGGGAATATGAGTTGATAGCGCCAGTACGGAGAACAATATGGAGATTCAATAAAAGCTAGGGATAAAACTACCATATGACCCAGCAATGCCACAACTGGGTATATACCCTGAGAAAACCACAATTCTAAAAGACACATGCATCCCAGTGTTCACTGCAGCAGTATTTTACAATGAGCCAGGACATGGAAGCGGATGTCCATCAATAGATAAATGAATGAAGAAGTTGTGATACATATATACAATGTAATATTACTCAACCATAAAATGGAACAAATTTGAGTCATTTGAACTAAGGTGAATGAAATTACAGCCTGTTATACGGAGTGAAGTAAATCAGGAAGAGAAAAACAAATATTGTATATTAATGCATATATATGGAATCTAGAAAAATGGTATGATGATCCTACTTGCAGTGCAGGAATAGACACAGACATGAGAATGGACTTGTCGACACAGTGGGAGAAGGAGAGGGTGGGACAAATTGAGAGAGTAGCATTGAAATAGATAATTGCCATGTTTAAAATAGAAAGCTAGTGGGAATGTGCTATATAACACAGGGAGCTCAGCCCTGTGCTATTAATACTTGACGACCTAGAAGGGTGGGATGGAGGGAGTGAGTGGGAAGGAGATTCAAGAGGGAGGGAATATATGTATACTTAAGGCTGATGCACAATGTTGTATGGCAGAAACCAATACAACATTATAAAGCAAATATCATCCAATTAAAAATAAATTTAAAAAAATGAAAAACATGGTGTGAATATAACTCTCCCAGCTACCTTTGAATGACTTTACTTGCTTTCAAACCTATAATTCCTAGGAGCATTATTCTTTATGCCACAACCACCAGTATAAGTTACAATAGTAAATGCTCCAAAGGCAGGCATTAACTTGGCGTGGAGCTACTTCTCAAATTGGGCAACTCTATATAACATGCTTAGTTTCATTGAGTAATATAAGACTGTGGTCCGTGTGATCAGATTGGCTAGTTTTCTGTGATTACGGTTTCAGTATGTCTGCCCTCTGAGGCCCTCTCGCAACACCTACCATCTTACTAGGGTTTCTCTTACCTTGGACGTGGGGTATCTCTATGGCTGCTCCAGCAAAGCGCAGCCGCTGCTCCTTATCTTGGACGAGAGGTATCTCCTCATGGCTGCCCTTCATGACCTTGAATGTGGAGTAGCTCCTCTCGGCCCTCCTGCGCTGGCGCAATCACCACTCCTTGGACATGGGGTTGTTCTTCTTAGCCATCGCCCCTGGCCTCGGGCGTGGGGTAACTCATCTTGGCAGCCACCCCTGACCTTAGGTGTGGTGTAGCTCCTCTTGGCCGCCAGCCATGACTCGGGCATGGGGTAGTTCCTCTCGGCCGCCGCCCCTGACCTCGGGCGTGTGATAGCTCCAAAACGGTATGGACATAACAGAAGCAGAAAATATTAAGAAGAGGTGGCAAGAATACACAGAAAAACTGTACAAAAAAGACCTTCACAATCCAGATAATCACTATGGTGTGATCACTCGTCTAGAACCAGATATCCTGGAATGTGAAGTCAAGTGGGACTTAGAAAGCATCACTACGAACAAAGCTAGTGGAGGAGATGGAATTCCAGTTGAGCTATTTGAAATCCTAAAAGATGATGCTGTGAAAGTGGTGCACACAATATGCCAGCAAATTTGGAAAACTCAGCAGTGGCCACAGTACTGAAAAAGGTCAGTTTTCATTCCAATCCCAAGAAAAGCAATCCCAAAGAATACTCAAAGTACCACACAATTGCACTCATCTCACATGCTAGTAAAGTAATGCTTAAAATTCTCCAAGCCAGGCTTCAGCAATACGTGAACCGTGAATGTCCAGATGTTCAAGCTGGTTTTAGAAAAGGCAGAGGAACCAGATATCAAATTGTCAACATCTGCTGGATCATTGAAAAAGCGAGAGTTCCAGAAAAACATCTATTTCTGCTTTATTGACTATGCCAAAGCCTTCGACTGTGTGCATCACAATAAACAGTGGAAAATTCTGAAAGGGATGGGCATACCAGACCACCTGACCTGCCTCCTGAGAAATCTGTATGCAGGTAAGGAAGCAACAGTTAGAACTGGATGTGGAACAACAGACTGGTTCCAAATAGGAAAAGGAGTATGTCAGGGCTGTATATTATCACCCTGCTTGTTTAACTTCTATGCAGAGTACATCATGAGAAATGCTGGGCTGGAGGAAGCACAAGCTAGAATCAAGATTGCCGGGAGAATTATCAATAACCTCAGATATGCAGATGACACCACCCTTATGGCAGAAAGTGAAGAGGAACTAGAAAGCCTCTTAATGAGAGTGAAAGAGGAGAGTGAAAAAGTTGGCTTAAAGCTTAACATTCAGAAAACTAAGATCATGGCATCTGTTCCCATCACTTCATGGGAAATAGATGGGGAATCAGTGTCAGACTTTATTTTTTTGGGCTCCAAAATCACTGTAGATGGGGATTGCAGCCATGAAATTAAAAGACTCTTACTCCTTGGGAGGAAAGTTATGAGCAACCTAGATAGCATATTAAAAAGCAGAGACATTACTTTGCCAACAAAAGTTCGTCTGGTTAAGGCTATGGTTTTTCCAGTGGTCATGTATGGATGTGAGAGTTGGACTGTGAAGAAAGCTGAGCGCTGAAGAATTGATGCTTTTGAACTGTGGTGTTGGAGAATACTCTTGAGAGTTCCTTGGACTGCAAGGAGATCCAACCAGTCCATCCTAAAGAGATCAGTCTGGTTGTCCATTGGAAGGACTGATGCTGAAACTGAAATTCCAATACTTTGGCCACCTCTTGTGAAGAGTTGACTCATTGGAAAAGATCCTGATGCTGGGAGGGATTGGGGGCAGGAGGAGAAGGGGACGACAGAGGATGAGATGGCTGGATGGCATCACCAACTCGATGGTCATGAGTTTGAGTAAACTCTGGGAGTTGGTGATGGACAGGGAGGCCTGGCGTGCTGTGGTTCATGGGGTCGCAAAGAGTCAGATACGACTGAGTGACTGAACTGACTGAACTGAACTGATATAACATGCTGTAGAGTGAGGAGCTTCAGATATTTATAGTAGAATGCCAGAAGTGGTTTATAAAGTATTTTATTTCAAAGTTTACAATTATCATGGTTTTACATTAATTATTACAAATAAAATTAATAGCATTATTCCAATTGCTATATTGGTTCTATTAGATTAAACTATATAAAGTTCTTGATGTCTCTGAGAAGCACCAGTTTAGGCAACTAATAATAAATATAAAAATTAGAAAAGATTACTTAAAATGTAGTGCAAGTAATTAAGCTATCCTTAATAGACTATTATCACAGTTCAACACATTACACACTCTTTTGATATGTAGCTGACTATCATGTCCAGAGGGGTGCATGTGCCAAACCAGTGGACCTAAACTTTGATTGTTCTCTTCAGTGGGCATGCACAGATTGAATTCAAAGAAAGACTAGGAAGAGATCTAATATCTTCATTAAGGATGATGATGATGCCCTTAGAAGAAGCTTAACTTCAAAGTGCAGGCAAGGCAGAAGGCTTATTCCAGTGTCTGCATGAGAAACAAGTTAACCACTAAGTCTAAGTTACTGCATAACTGCTTTCCAAAGAGTTCAAATTTGGCGCATCACACATTTATACATTTGAGTGTGAATTTTTTTTATTACTACAATTGTTTAAAACATAGTTAAAATATATTTAAAAATGAAACTAAGACTAAATGTCTGAATTTTCTGAAGCATTCCCATTAGATCAGTTAATAATTGCCTATTAGCACACAGAAAAACGTAATCCAGAAGGAGAGAAATTATCTAATTTCTTGTAAAACAGTGTTTCTCAAACTGTGGTTTATAATCCATTATAAAGTTGTGAAATTAATTTAGTGAGTAATCTGGGACTAGTTTCATACATATACATTTAAATTTTATGCATGTTATGTGTATAAATACAATTTCCAGATGGCACAGCAGTAAAGAATTTGCCTGCCATTGAAGGAGACGTGGGTTTGATCCCTGAGTCAAAAAGATATGCTGGAGAAGGAAATGGTAACCCACTTCAGAATTCTTTCTTGGAAAATTACATAAACAGAGGAGCCTGGTGGGCTACAGTCCATGGGGTCACAAAGAGTTAGACACAACTGAGTACACAACACAGATATGTTCAATTTATTTCATACACATACTCTCACACACACACATAACATCAGAGTGCATCACATTGTTCCTTAATAATTGCTTTCAGGAAAGTTTGGTTTCTGTTTTAAACCCATAGACACACATGTGTGTACTGAGTAGTAAAGTATATTTTTTAACAACATTAAAATATTGCTTTGTGTGTGTGTGTGCACTCAGTTGCTCAGTCATGTCCAACTCTCTACAACCCTATGGACTGTAGCCCATTTAGACTTCTCTTTTCTTCCATACATCAGAGATTACAAAGATCTCCATTTGTTTATCAAACCTAAGTGGTCTGGGTAACATCCAATATCCATTTTAATTTGCCCCCTCTATACCAAAGTTATTTCCTATAGTTTGCTTTAAAGAGACTGACCTGACTGGCACAAAGACAGAAATATAGATCAATGGAACAAAATAGAAAGCCCAGAGATAAATCCACGAACCTATGGACACCTTATCTTTGACAAAGGAGGCAAGGATATACAATGGAAAAAAGACAACCTCTTTAACAAGTGGTGCTGGGAAAACTGGTCAACTACTTGTAAAAGAATGAAACTAGAACACTTTCTAACACCATACACAAAAATAAACTCAAAATGGATTAAAGATCTAAATGTAAGACCAGAAACTATAAAAGTCCTAGAGGAGAACATAGGCAAAACACTCTCTGACATAAACCACAGCAAGATCCTCTATGACCCCCCTCCCAGAATATTGGAAATAAAAGCAAAACTAAACAAATGGGACCTAATGAAACTTAAAAGCTTTTGCACTACAAAGGAAACTATAAGTAAGGTGAAAACACAGCCCTCAGATTGGGAGAAAATAATAGCAAATGAAGAAACAGACAAAGGATTAATCTCAAAAATATACAAGCAACTCCTGCAGCTCAATTCCAGAAAAATAAATGACCCAATCAAAAAATGGGCCAAAGAACTAAACAGACATTTCTCCAAAGAAGACATACAGATGGCTAACAAACACATGAAAAGATGCTCAACATCACTCATTATCAGAGAAATGCAAATCAAAACCACAATGAGGTACCATTACACGCCAGTCAGGATGACTGCTATCCAAAAGTCTACAAGCAATAAATGCTGGAGAGGGTGTGGAGAAAAGGGAACCCTCTTACACTGTTGGTGGGAATGCAAACTAGTACAGCCGCTATGGAAAACAGTGTGGAGATTTCTTAAAAAACTGGAAATAGAACTGCCATATGACCCAGCAATCCCACTTCTGGGCATACACACTGAGGAAACCAGATCTGAAAGAGACACGTGCACCCCAATGTTCATCACAGCACTGTTTATAATAGCCAGGACATGGAAGCAACCTAGATGCCCATCAGCAGATGAATGGATAAGGAAGCTGTGGTACATATACACCATGGAATATTACTCAGCCATTAAAAAGAATTCATTTGAACCAGTTCTAATGAGATGGATGAAACTGGAGCCCATTATACAGAGTGAAGTAAGCAAGAAAGATAAAGAACATTACAGCATACTAACACATATATATGGAATTTAGAAAGATGGTAATGACAACCCTATATGCAAAACAGAAAAAGAGACACAGAAATACAGAACAGACTTTTGAACTCTGTGGGAGAAGGTGAGGGTGGGATATTTCAAAAGAACAGCATGTATACTATCTATGGTGAAACAGATCACCAGCCCAGGTGGGATGCATGAGACAAGTGCTCCGGCCTGGTGCACTGGGAAGACCCAGAGGAATTGGGTGGAGAGGGAGGTGGGAGCGGGGATAGGGATGGGGAAGACGTGTAAATCCATGGCTGATTCATATCAATGTATGACAAAACCCACTGAAATGTTGTGAAGTGATTGGCCTCCAACTAATAAAAAAAAGAAAGAAAGAAAGAAAGAAAATAAAGAGACTGACCTGGTTGTTTAGTCTCAGCCTCTTACTATACCCTACCATATACAAACTACAGTCATTCTTGTCTTTGAGACTTTGCTCCCCCCCCCCAGCTCTCTTGCCTAGAGTGCCATTTATCTCTTCTGTGCCTGTTGTTTTTGTTGTTCAGTTGCCCAGTCATGTTGGACTCTTTGTAACCCATGGACTGCAGCACATCAGGCCTCTCTGTCCCTTACCATCTCCCAGAGTTTGCCAAAATTCATGTTCCATCCAACCATCTCATTCTCTGACGCCCTTTCTCCTTCTGTCTTCATTTTTTCCCAACATCAGGGACTTTCCCAATAATTCATCTGTTCGTTTCAGATAACCAAAATTCTGGAGTTTCAGCATTAACCCTTACAGTGAATGTTCAGGATTAATCTCCTTTAAAATTGACTGGTTTGATTTCCTTGCTGTCCAATGGACTTTCAGGAGTCTTATCCAGCACCACAGTTTGAAGGCATCAATTCTTTGGCATTCTGCCTTCTTTATGGTGCAGCTCTCACAACTGTATGTGACCACTGAAAAGACCTTGACTGTACAGACCTTTGTTGGCAGAGTAAGGTCTCTGTTTTTCAGCACACTGTCTAGGTTTACCATCGCTTTCCTGCCAAGAAGCAATCATCTTCTGATATCGTGGCTGCAGTCACAGTCTGCAGTGATTTTGGAGCCCAAGAAGAGGAAATCTGTCACTGCTTCCACCATTTCTCCTATTTGCCATGCAGTAATGTGGCCGGGTGTCAAAATCTTTGTTTGTTTGTTTGCTTTTTAATATTTAGTCCTCAGCCAGCTCTTTCACTCTCCTCCTTCACCCTTATCAAGAAGCTCTTTAGTTCCTTTTCACTTTCTGCCATTAGAGTGGTATCATCCACATAGCTGAGACTGTTATTTATCCTGCCTATCTTGGTTCCAGCTTGTAACTCATCCAGGCCAGCATTTCTCATTATATGCTCAGAGTATAGGTTAAACAAACATGATGACAGCGGACAGCCCTGTAGTATGCCTTTCTTGATCTTGAATCAATCAGTTGTTCCAAACCGGGTTCTAACTGTTGCTTCTTGACTTGCATACAGGTTTCTCAGGAGACAGGTAAGATGGTCTGGTATTCCCATCTCTCTAAGAGCTTTCCACAGTTTGTCATGATCCACACAGTCAAAGCCTTCAGTGTAGTCAATGAAAGATAGATGTCTTTCTGAAATTCCCTTGCTTTCTCTGTAATCCAGCAGATGTTGGCAATTTGGTCTCTAGTTCCTGTTCCTTTTCTAAACCAAACTTAGACATCTGGAAGTTCATGGTTCACATAATGCTTAAGCCTAGCATGCAAGATTTTGGGCATGTCCTTACTAGCATGGGAGATGAGTGCAATTGTCCAATGGTTAGCACATTCTTTGGTACCACCTTTCTTGGGAACTGGGATGAAGATTGACTTTTCTCATCCTGTGGCCACTGCTGGGTCTTCCAGATTTGCTGACATAATGAATACAAAACCTTGATGGCATCATCCTTTAAGGATTTGAATAGTTCTGCTGGAATTTCATTGCATCCGCTAGCTTTATTAATAGCAGCGCTTCTTAAGGCCCACTTGACTTCACACTCCAGAATGTCTGGCTCTGGATGACTAACCACACCATCATAGTAATCTGGTTCGTTAAGGTATATTTTTATAGAGTTCTTTTGTCTATTCTTTCCATCTCTTTTTTACTTCTTCAGGGTCTACTAGGTCTCTACCATTTTTATCATTTTTCTTGTCCCTCTTTGGACAGAATGCTCCCTTGATGTTTCCAATTTTCCCGAAGAGGTCTCTAGGCTTTCCCCTTTTGTTGTTTTCTCCTTTTACTAGGCATTCTTCATTGAAGAAGACCTTGTTTCTTCTAGCTATTCTTTGGAACTCTGCATTTAAGTGGATGTACCATTCTCTCACTCTTTTGCTTTTCACGTCTCTTCATTATTCGTTTATTTGTGAAGCCTCCTCAGATAACCACTTTGCCTTCTTGCTTTTCTTTTTCTTTGTCATAGTTTTGATCACTACCTTCTGTACAATATTATGGACTTCTGTTCATAGTTCTTCAGGCACACTGTTAACTGGATCTAGTCATTGGACACCTTCATTACTGCTACTGTGAATTTCACACGGGATTTCATTTAAGTCATACCTGGCTGGCATATTGATTTTCCTGGTTTTCTTTAGCTTGAGCCTGAATTTTGTTATGAGAAGCTGATAATCTGAGCCACAGTCAGCTCCAGGTCTTGTTTTTGCTGATTCTATACAGTTTCTCCACCTTCGGCTACAAATAATGCAATTAATTTGACTTCAGTATTTACCATTTAGTGATCTCCATGTGTGAAGGTATATCTTGATTTCCTTCTTTTGCATTCCAATCCCTGATGATGAATAGAACATCTTTTTAAATGTTATTTCTAGGAGGTCTTCTAGGTCTTCATAGAATTCATCAACTTCAGCTTCTTTGGCATGGGTGGTAGGGGCATAGATTTGGATTACTGTGATGTTGAACAGCTTGCCTTGGAAATGAACCAAGATAATTCAGTCATTTTTGAGGTTGCACCTAAATACTGTATTTTGGACCCTTGTTTATTATGAGAGGTACTCCATTTCTTCTATGGGATTCTTGCCCACAGTAGTAGATAAGATGGTCACCTGAATTAAATTTGCCAATTTCTATCCATTTTAGTTTGCTGATTCCTAAAATGTAGATGTTTATTCTTACCATCTCCTGCTTGACCATGTACAGTTTTCCTTGATTCATGGACCTAACATTCCAGGTTCCTATACAATATTGTTCTTTGCAGCATTGGATTTCATTTTCCTCACCAGATGCATCCACAAATGAATGTCATATCTGCTTTGACCCAGCTGCTTCAATCATTCTGCAACTATTGGTAATTCTCTTCTGTCATTCCCCAGTAGTATATTGGACACCTTCAGACCTGGGATACTCATCTTCTAGTGTCATATATCTTTGGCCTTTTATACAGTTCATGAGGTTCTCATGGCAAGTATACTGAGCTGGTTTGCCATACCCTCTTCCAGTGGATGCAGCACTTAGGTGCAATCTCAAACATGACAGAATGGTTTCTGTTTGTTTACAAGGCAAGCCATTCAATATCACAGTAATCCAAGCCTATGTGCTGACCAATAATGCCAAAGAAGCTGAAGTGGAACAGTTCTATGAAGACCTACAAGGCCTTCTAGATCTGAAACCAAAAAAAAAAAAAAAAAAAGATGTCCTTTTTATTATACGGGAATGGAATACAGAAGTAGGAAGTCAAGAGATAACTGGAATAACAGGCCAATTTGGCCTTGGAGTGCAAAAGGAAGCAAGGCAAAGGCTAACAAAGTTTTGCCAAGAGAATGCACTGGTCATTGCAAAAACACACTCTTCCAACAACACAAGAGATTACTCTACAAATGGACACCACCAGATGGTAACTATTGAAATCAGATTGATTACATTCTTTGCACCCGAAGATGGAGAAGCTCTATAGAGTCAGCAAAAACAAGACCAGGAGCTGACTGTGGCTCAGATCATGAACTCCTTATTGCCAAATTCAGACTTAAATTGAAGAAAGTAGGGAAAACCACTAGGCCATTCAGGTATGACCTAAATCAAATTCCTTATGATTATACAGTCTAAGTGACATATAGCTTCAAAGGATTAGACCTGATAGACAGAGTGCCTGAAGAACTACAGACAGAGGTTCATAACATTACACAGAAGGCAGTGATGAAAACTATCCCCAAGAAAAAGAAGTGCAAAAAGGCAAAAGGGTTATCTGAGGAGCTCTTACAAATAGCTGAAAAAAGAAGAGAAGCTAAAGGCAAAGGAGAAAAGCAAAGTCCAGTTCAGTTCAGTTCAGTTGCTCAGTCGTGTCTGACTCTTTGCGACCCCATGAATCGCAGCACGCCAGGCCTCCCTGTCCATCACCAACTCCCAGAGTTTACACAAACTAATACCCATCAAGTCAGTGATGCCATTCAGCCATCTCATCCTCTGTCATCCCCTTCTCCTCCTGCCCCCAATCCCTCCCAGCATCAGGGTCTTTTCCAATGAGTCAACTCTTCGCATGAGGTGGCCAAAGTACTGGAGTTTCAGCTTCAGCATCAGTCCTTCCAATGAATACCCAGAACTAATCTCCTTTAGGGTAAACTGGTTGGATCTCCTTGCAGTCCAAGAAACTCTCAAGAGTCTTCTCCAACACCACAGTTCAAAAACATCAATTTTTCAGCGCTCAGCTTTCTTCACAGTCCAACTCTCACATCCATACATGACCACTGGAAAAACGATAGCCTTGACCAGACGGACCTTTGTTGGCAATGTAATGTCTCTGCTTTTTAATATGCTATCTAGGTTGGTCATAACTTTCCTTCCAAGGAGTAAGCGTCTTTTAACTTCATGGCTGCAATCACCATCTGCAGTGATTTTGGAGCCCCAAAAATAGTCTGACACTGTTTCCACTGTCTCCTCACCTATTTGCCATGAAGTGATGGGACCAGATGCCTTGATCTTAGTTTTCTGAATGTTGAGCTTTAAGCCAACTTTTTCACTCTCCTCTTTCACTCTCATTAAGAGGCTTTTTAGTTCCTCTTCACTTTCTGCCATAAGGGTGTTATCATCTTCATATCTGATGTTATTGATATTTCTCCCTGCAATCTTGATTCTAGCTTGTGCTTCTTCCAGCCCAGCATTTCTCATGATGTACTCTGCATACAAGTTAAATAAGCAGGATGACAATATGCAGCCTTGACATACTCCTTTTCCTATTTGGAACCAGTCTGTTGTTCCACATCCAGTTCTAACTTGCTTCCTGACCTGCATACAGGCTTCTCAAGAGGCAGGTCAGGTGGTCTGGTATTCCCATCTCTTTCAGAATTTTCCACAGTTTATTGTGATGCACACAGTCGAAGGCTTTGACATAGTCAATAAAGCAGAAATAGATGCTTTTCTGGAACTCTCTTGCTTTTTCAATGATCCAGCGGATATTGGCAATTTGATCTCTGGTTCCTCTGCCTTTGCTAAAACCAGCTTGACCATCTGGAAGTTCATGGTTCATGTATTGCTGAAGCCTGGCTTGGAGAATTTTAAGCATTACTTTACTAGCGTGTGAGATGAGTGCAATTGTGTGGTACTTTGAGCATTCTTTGGGATTGCTTTTCTTGGGATTGGGATGAAAACTGACCTTTTTCAGTCCTGTGGCCACTGCTGAGTTTTCCAAATTTGCTGGCATATTGAGTGCAGCACTTTAACAGCATCATCTTTCAGGAAATGCAGAGTCCCAAAGAATAGCAAGGAGAAATAACAAAGCCTTCCTCATTAATCAATGCAAAGAAATAGAGGACAACCACAGAATGAGAAAGGCTAGAGATCTCTTCAAGAAAAGTAACAGATACTAGGGGAACATTTCAAACAATGAAGGGTACAATAAAGGAACAGAAACAGCATGGAGCTAATAGAAGCAGAAGATATTGAGAAGATGTGGAAGGGAAGCACAGAAGATCTCTACAAAAAAGATCTTTATAATTCAGATGACTATGATGCCGTGATCACTCACCTAGAGCCAGGCATTCTGGAATGTGAGGTCAAATGGGCCTTAGGAAGCATTGCTACGAACAAAGCTAATAGAGGTGAGGAAATTCAAGCTAAGCTATTTCAAACCCTAAAAGATGATGCTGTGAAAGTGCTGTCCTCAATATGCCAGCTGTTGCTGCTGCTGCTAAGTCGCTTCAGTCAAGTCCAACTCTGTGCAACCGCATAGACAGCAGCCCACCAGGCTCCTCTGTCCCTGGGATTCTCCAGGCAAGAATAATGGAGTGGGTTGCCATTTCCCTCTCCAATGCATGCATGCATGCTAAATCACTTCAGTCGTGTCCGATTCTGTGTGACCCCATGGACAGCAGCCCACCAGGCTCCTCTGTCCACGGGATTCTCTAGGCAAGAATACTGGAGTTGGTTGTCATTTCCTTCTCCACAATATGCCAGGACGTTTGGAAAACTCAGCAGTGACCAGAGGACTGGGAAAGGTCAGTTTTCATTCAGATCCCAAAGAAAGGCAGTGCCAAAGAATGTTCAAACTACCGCACTATTACACTCATTTCACATGATAGCAAAGTAACACTTAAAATTCTCCAATCTAGGCTTCAGCAGTATGTAACTGATACTTTCCAGATGTTCAAGCTGGATTTAGAAAAGGCAGAGGAACCAGAGACTGAAATCCCAACATCCGTTGTATCATAGAAAAAGCAAGCAAATTCCAGAAAAGCATCTACTTCTGCTTCATTGACTGTGCTAGTTGCCTTTGTTTGGATTACAGTGAACTGTGGATAATTCTTAAACAGATGGGAATACCAGGCCATCTCATCTGCCTCCTGCAAAACCTGTAGGCAGGTCAAGAAGCAACAGTTAGAAATGGACATGGAACAACAGACTGTTACCAAATTGGTAAAGGAATACATCAAGGCTGTATATTGTCACCCTGCTTATGTAACATGTGCAGAGTACATCATGTGAAACACCAGGCTGGATGAAACACAAGCTGGAATCAAGATTGCTGGGAGAAATATCAATAACCTCACATATGCAGATGACACCATCCTCATGGTAGAAAGCAAAGAGGAACTAAAGAGCCTCTTGATGAAGGTGAAAGAGGAGAGTGAAAAAGCTGGCTTAAAACTCAACATTCAAAAAACTAAGATCATGGCATCCAGTCTTATCAGTTCATGACAAATAAATGGGGAAACAATGGGAACAGTGAGATATTATATTTTTGGGGGGCTCCAAAATCACTGCAGATGGTAACTACAGCTATGAAATGAAAGACCCTTACTCCTTGGAAGAAAACTATGACCAACCTAGATAACATATTAAAAAGCAGAGACATTACTTTGCCAACAAAGGTCCATATACTCAAAGCTATGGCTTTTCCACTAGTCATTTCGGATATGAGAGTTGGACCATAAGGAAGGCTGAGCACCAAAGAATCGATGCTTTTGAACTGTTATGTTGAGGAAGACTCTTGAGAGTCCCTTAGATTGCACAGAGATCAAACCAGTCAATCCTAAAGGAAATCAACCCTGAATTCCTGGAAGAACCCTGGAAGGACTGATGCTGAGGTGAAACTCCAGTACTTTAGCCATCTGATTGGAAGAGCTGATTCATTAGAAAAGGCCCTATCTGGGCAAGATTGAAGGCAGGAGGAGAAGGGGATGGCAGAGGATGAGACGGTTGGATCACGTCACCAACTCAGTGCAAATACATTTAACAATTTCTGTGAGATGGTGAAGTACAGGGAAGTCTGGCATGTTGCATTCCATGTGGTCGCAAAGTGTTGGACACAACTGGGCAACTGAACAACAACAACCACCTCCAGTGGATAACACTTTGTCAGAACTCTCTACTATGGCCCTTCTGTCTTGGGTGACCCTGCACAGCATGACTCACAGCTTCACTGAGTTATGCAAGCCTCTTTGCCAAGGCAGTGATCCATGAAGGGGATCTACAGGTCGTCTGTGCTATTCAATTTTAAATCCCAGGTTCAATGCTCAACACAAGTGTGATCACTCCCTTGAAGCCATCTCTGACCATGAATGTCTAACTATTGACACTTATTCATTTATCTCCCTCCTTTATGATTTGATCATGATACTATGCCATGTAGCTTAATAATTAAAGGACTTAGTACTCTCACTTAAAGTGAGAGTCTCGAAGCTAAAAAATACCTGAAAGTCTATTTGGTCTAAATTCTCTACTGAGGCCAAGGCAGTCCATAAAATCCTGCATCAACATTACTTGGCGAGTATATTCTACATGCAGACTCTAATAGCTTAAGGCTATCTCTGGAATCAAAATTTCATGGAATATTACTCAGCTATTAAAAATAACACATTTGAATCAGTTCTAATGAGGTGGATGAAACTGGAGCTTATTATACAGAGTGAAGTAAGTCAGAAGGAAAAACACCAATACAGTATATTAGCACATATATATCGAATTTAGAAAGATGGTAATGATGACTCTATATGCGAGACAGCAAAGGAGACACAGATATAAAGAGCATACTTTTGTACTCTGTGGGAGAAGGCGAGGGTGGGATGATTTGAGAGAATAGCATTGAAACATGTATATTACCATATGTGAAATATATCACCAGTCCAAGTTTGAAGCATGAAACAGGGCACTTAGAGTCGGTGCACTGGGACAACCCTGAGGGATAGGATGGGGAATGAGGTGGGAAGGGGGTTCAAGATGGTGGACACATGTACATCAATGGCTGATTCATGTCAATGTATGGCAAAAAAACACTACAGTATTGTAAAGTAATTAACCTCCATTCAAATAAATAAATTATTATTATTTTTTAATTAAAAATAAGAAAAAATAATTTCAGGGTTGGGACCCAGGAAACTGCAATCATTAGTCTATAGGTGACTCATGCCCAAGCAAGTTCAAGAACAGTGAATCTAATTTGACCTTCCTTCCAACCCAGGGACTATTTATTTCCTTGTTTTCCTGGGAAAAGTCCAGGTTCACTCTATCCATATGGCATTTATTTATTCTTTTCTGGCACTGCCCAGCTGGGCAATGGGGTGTTCCCATTTTGAAGATTTGTGGACTCAAAAAACTTTACCACCAGGCAGAAACAAAACTGATAAAATGATGACATATTCCATTGCACTCCTCCAGGACTTTTTATCTGTTCATCCATAATGGTCATGGTAATATCCATCTACTGCTACATGACATGAAGTTCAAAAAATACCCCTTCCATGATTACCAGAGCATAAGCTCATAATCCTAGCTCTATATTTATAGCACAGTAGGTCAACTGCATGCCTGAGTTCCCTCATCTGCAATGCAGGGGTACTAATGGTACTTATTTCACAGGGTTGGCACGAGAATTACATAAGACATGGAACAAGAAATTGGCTGTCATATAGGAGAGGCTCCATAAGTTATGGCTGTTATTATTCTCATAGTCTTTCTGGTTCACAATGGTCTTCAACAATTATTTTATCACCCAGGCTCAGTAAGACAATTGTAAGGAACAAAGGATTCTTTCCTGGATTCTCTGAGTGTTGAATGTATTCAACCTTTGTACAACCAATCACCAGACAGCAACAAAATCTGATGACCCAGAGGAAGCTGGAGATAAAGCTGGAGAAATGAACAGAAATTTATCACTAGGTCTTTTGGTCTGTACTACATGGGAAGCCATTTGAAGCAGTAGAGTGATAGGACAGACTTGAGAGAAAATTTGGGAAAATTAAATCTAGATCAGGAGATTTGGGCAAGGCTTTCCAATGTCTTATTTGAAGTTGTTTCCAGGCCATACCCTTCCCCCAGCTCCACACAAGCTGTCTGAGACAGGGGAACACTGGGGACTAGAGGTTGGAGAATGAAACAGGCAGCAGCTCTAGGGAGACTGCCGAAGAGGAGCAAAGGTATGATAGCTTGGCAAGAGAGAGATGAGAGAACCTTTCTCAGAACTCCAGTGGGGCCACAGTGCTTGCTATAAATGCAGGATGGAGGGAGAAGGTAGAGATGCACGCAGGTACCAGGTCAGAAACTGGTACAGGCACTCAAGCATGAGGATCACAGGACCCAAAGTCCCTTGGCCATTAGAATCTGGGTATTGGGAATATCCCAGAACAATAATTTTCAAATGTGCATCTCAAACAAGTGTCCCTAAATTACTGTAATTAATCCATAGAGGGTCTTCTGGGGTTTGGGGTGGGGCATGAAGAGTGGACAAGACATTCCTCCACAAACACACACACAACCCAAAGTTGTTCAGTGTTTGCTTCAAATATTGGGGTTTTATGTAAGTTTTGTTTTGAAGAAAGGTTGAGTACCACTGATTTAAAAAGAAGGAGTGGGGAGAATATTTACCATAGTACAAACTTGGGGCTCCAAACAGGAAGGGACTTGTAAAAAATAGTATGTTGTTTGAGGCAGGAAAAGAGCTCAGCCTACCTGATTACCAGTCCAGTCCCCTTCTCAATGCTGGCATCAGCGAATCCTTAGTAAGCTATTGCCTAAAGTGGGATTGGAGTAATTTAGGGACATTTGTTCAAGATGCACATTCTCAGGCCCCATACAAGACCTCTTGAATTGGAATCTAGTGTGAAAGAATCTGAATCTATCCTAGCTTCCCAGGTGATACTAGTTGACCACACCCTCAAGTTTGAAAACCATCATTCAATTCAATATAGAAATCTGATCTCACATTAATATTAAAGTACCTTCTCTTTGCACAGCTCTATTGACAAGAAATTTACTATTCTTTGAAGCATCTCACTCTATACAGGGACATTATAGACTGGTTCAAAGTCCTTTTTTATAATAATATGAAATTTCTTCTTTCTCTGAAATGGACACCTGGGTTTCTCAGAACTGGTCTGTTCCTTCTGCCCTGTGAGAACCCTTCAAAAGTCTGAATCCCTGTCTTTCTAAATCTTCTCCAGGTAGAACATCCCTATGTCCTTCAGCTGTCCCATATGTGACCTTGGTTCCAGGTCCCTCCACAATCTCTTCACTATCTCCTGAACACAGTTATTGACATATACACTAAGTGAGAGTCTGTCCAGTAGAGACATAGTGTCTGAATACTATCTGACACTGAGATGCCCATCACAGAATCCTCCTTAAAGTCTAGGTTATATAGTCTATCTCACTCCTGTATGGTCAACCACATACTTATACAGGGATTTAATATTTTCTACTAAATGTCACTTTGCTCCAACCTGAAAAAAATATATGTACAGTTATTTAAAATCCTGATTAATTATCCCATTCAGCTTACTATCATCCATGAATATGAACAACCAACGTCTTCGTTTAAATTATTGATACAGTTGAAGATAGAACCCTGTGGGAATCTAGTACAGACCTTCATATTAATTAGCCCCCATAAAGATCAGATTTTCAAGCACAAACTCATCCAGCAATTCACAATGATGTTACAACTTTGAATTATTTGATTTCAGTAGGTGTAATCAACATCTACCTCCGTTCTATCAGTCTAGTAACTCTGTTGAGAGATAAAATGAGATTAATATTATATAACTTCAAGCAACTGTCATAGGAAATTTTATTTGTATTATTTGCATAGATTTCTGAAAATGGAAAATCTTGCCAGAGTTGCAACATTTTCCACAGTGAAATATTGAGCTTTACCCTTTTAAAAATTTACTTTTGGAGAATATACAGTTCTGTGAGCTCCAAATATGCACAGATTCATCACTAAATCACTACACTACAAATCAGGATAAAGTTTCAATGACCCCAAATTATGCCTTTACACTGCTTCATCATAGTTATGCATTTTCCTACACCTAACCACTGGCAACCACTGTTCTGTTCTTTGTTCCTAGTTTTGCTTTTACTTAACTATTACATAAACTAAAACATACAGTACATAGTCTTTTGTATCTGGCTTTTTTTACTTAGCATAATGTATTTGCAAATTCATCCATGTTGCCATATGTATCAGAAGTTGGTTCTGTTTTAGTCCTGAGTAGTGTCCCATGGTATGGATAGATCACAACTTGTCCATCCATTCAACTGTTGGTGAGCATTTGAGTGGTTTCCAGTATTTGGAAATTTTGATTAGGAATTATATAAACATGTATGCACAGATTTGGGGGGTGAACTTAAGTTTTTAATTCTCTAGGTTAAATACCTAGTGGTGAGCCATATGATAAGTGCATTTTAAACTTTAAAAAAAAAAAATAACTGGCAAACTGTTTTCCAAAGTGGTTGTACCATTTCTACCACATCATTCGGTTTTGGCAAACTAGTACTGGGTTCCCATCTTTTCACACCTACTCGTTAGAATTTGGGAGCTTCATCTCTATAATGTCTAACAGCATGTAGGTCAAAACAAGATATTAGGTTGGTGCAAATGTAATTGCAATTTTGGATTGTGAATTTTAAATCATTATAACTAGGTTCAAATGCATCTTTATTAATCAAAATAAGAACTGCTATAATCAACATATGTTTGCCAATAAACTTGTTTATTCCTATAGTATATAAATCTGGGCTTTGGGATTTGACAAACACTTGGAAAGCATTTTCTGCCTCCTTCTAGTTGAGGAAGCATTTTCCCTGAAAAAGTTGTTGAGATGCATGAAGAAATGGTAGTTAGTTGGCAAGAGGTCAGTAAATATGGTGGATGAGCCAGAACTTGGTAGCCCAATTTTTTCAACTTTTGAAGCATTGGTTGTACAACATGTGGTCAAGCACCATGGAAAAGAATTGGGCCCTTTTTGTTGAGCAACACCAGCTGCAGGCATCACAGTTTTCAGTGCATCTCATTGATTTGCTGAACATACTTCTCATTTGTAATGGCTTCATCAGGATTCAGAAAGTTATAGTGGATCAGATGGGCAGCAGACCACCAAATTGTGACCATGACCACTTTTTGGTACAAGTATGACTTTGGGAAGTGCTTTGGAGCTTCTTCTTAGTCCAACCACTAGGCTGGTCATTGCCAGTTGCCATATAAAATCCACTTTTTTTTGTACATCACAATCCAATTGAGAAATGATTCATTGTTTTTGTGTAGAATAAGAGAAAATGACACTTCAAAGCAATGATTTTTTTTGCTGTCAGCTAATGAGGCACCCACTTATTGAGATATTTCACCTTTTCAGTTTGCTTCAAAAACTGAACAACCGAGAGGAGCCAAGATGGCGGAGGAGTAGGACGGGGAGACCACTTTCTCTCCTACAAATTCATCAAAAGAATAACTGAACGCAGAGCAAACTTCGCAAAACAACTTCTGATCGCTAGCTGAGGTCATCAGGCGCCCAGAAAAGCAGCCCAGTGTCTTCGAAAGGAGGTAGGACAAAATATAAAAGATAAAAAGTGAGACAAAAGAGCTAAGGACGGAGTTCCGTCCCGGGAGCTCTTAGGCGGCATTGCTTGGGGTAGGGTCCGGGCCTGAGTGCCCTGAGGACAATCGGAGGGAGCTTCTGTGAGTTGCCAACGTGAACTGTGGGAGACCAAAGGAGAGAGAGTAAATTAGCCGGCCCGAACACACTGCTGGCCGTTCGCAGAACAAAGAGACCGAGAGGGTCCAGAGAGGAGCTCGCAGGCTGCGGACAGGCCCAGGCCCGCCGGAGGCAGGAGGCAGGGGGGAGCGGAAGGTCGCGGCGAGACACAGGGCGCAGGCACCCGACCGGCGCGGGCGGGAACTGGGGCTGGGGACGCGGAGGGCAGAAGGCGCGCGCACCCGACTGGCGCCAGCGGAAACTGAGACTGGGTCCGCGGAAGCGAGTGGGCGCGCCACACCTGGGGAGAGTGCGCCCACCGAGCCCCTGGCTGCCTGGACCGCTCTGACGGGGAAGGCACTGAGAGCAGGCTCAGCTTTTCCTTCCGCGCTTTTGTGGAACACCCGAGGGCTGGAACCTCGCGCAGCGCGGGGCGCGCTCCATATAGAGCGGCCGGGAGCCTGAGCAGCGCAGAGGAGAGAGCAGCGTCAGCCCCTCCTGGCAGCCCCAGCCCATCCCCGCGGCGCAAGCCCCGCGGCGCAAGCCCCTCTCCGCAGAGCGACGGAACTAGCTACCTGAATAAGAGTCCACCTCCGCCCGCCTGTGTCAGGGCGGAAATGAGGCTCTGAAGAGACCGGCAAACAGAAGCCAAATAAACAAAGGGAACCGCTTCAGAAGGGACTGGTGCAACAGATTAAAATCCCTCTAGGAAACATTGTCTACACCAGAGGAGCCTGTAGATATCGAGGAGCGTAAGCCGGAACGAGGAGCTATCTGAAACTGAGCCGAACCCACACTGACCGCAACAGCTCCAGAGAAACTCCTAGATATAATTTTACTTTTTTCTCTTTTTTTTATTTTTTTTATTTTTTTTTATTTTTTTCTTTTTTCTTTTTTCTCTTTTATTTTCCTTTAAAATCCCCTATTACTCCCCCATTACTCCTTAACTTTCATTTCCATAGATTTTTACGATTTTTTAATTAGGGGGGAAAAAAAAATTTTTTTTCCTTTTTTTTTTTTTTTTTCTTTTTTTCTTTTTTTTTTCTTTCTTTTTCTTTCTTCTTTTTTTCTTTTTTTTCTTTCCTATTTCTCTTCTATTTTCTATTTTTCTTTTTCTCTTATTTCTTTTAAAGTCCTCTAGTACTCCTCTACTACTCCTTAATTTTCATTTTCAATACACTATAACCTTACAAAAAAAAAAAAAAGAAGAGAAGCCCTATTTTTAAACCGAAGATTATTCTCTCCCAATCTTGACTCTCTGTTTTCTACCTCAGAACACCTCTATTTCCTCCTTTCCCCTTCTCTTCCCAATCCAATTCTGTGAATCTTTGTAGGTGACTGGGCTACGGAGAACACTCTGGGAACAGACAGCTGTGTAGATCTGTCTCTCTCCTCTTGAGTCCCCCTTTTTCTCCTCCTGTTCATCTCTATCTCCCTCCTCCCTCTCCTCTTCTTCATGTGACTCTGTGAACCTCTCTGGGTGTCCCTAACGGGGGAGAATCTTTTCGCCAATAACCTAGAAGTTTTCTTATCAGGGCTGCATAGTTGGAGAAGTCCTGAGACTACAGGAAGAATAAAACTGAAATCCAGAGGCAGGAGACTTCAGCCCATAACCTGAGAACACCAGAAAACTCCTGACTACAAGGAACTTTAAGTAATAAGTGACTGTCCAAAAGCCTCCATACCTACACTGAAACCAACCACCACACAAGAGCCAATAAGTTTTAGAGCAAGACATACCACGCAAATTCTCCAGCAACGCAGGAACATAGCCCTGAACATCAACATACAGGCTGCCCAAGGTCACACCTAACACATAGACCCATCTCAAAACTCATTACTGGGCACTCCATTGCTCTCCAAAGAGTAGAAATCAAGTTCCACGCACCAGAACACTGATGCAAGCTTCCCTAACCAGGAAACCTTGACAAGCCAATCGTCTAACCCCACCCACTGGGTTAATCCTCCACAACAAAAAGGAACCACAGACCTCCAGAATACAGAAAGCCCACTCCAGATACAACAATCTAAACAAGATGAAAAGGCAAAGAAATACCCAACAGGTAAAGGAACATGAAAAATGCCCACCAAGTCAAACAAAAGAGGAGGAGATAGGGAATCTACCTGAAAAAGAATTTAGAATAATGATAATAAAAATGATCCAAAATCTTGAAAACAAAATGGAATTACAGATAAATAGCCTGGAAACAAAGATTGAAAAGATTCAAGAACTGTTTAATAAAGACCTAGAAGAAATAAAAAAGAGTCAATTACAAATGAATAATGCAATGAATGAGATCAAAAACACTTTGGAGGGAACCAAGAGTAGAATAACGGAGGCAGAAGATAGGATAAGTGAGGTAGAAGATAAAATGGTGGAAATAAATGAAGCAGAGAGAAAACAAGAAAAAAGGATCAAAAGAAATGAGGACAACCTCAGGGACCTCTGGGACACTGTGAAACGCCCCAACATTCGAATCATAGGAGTTCCAGAAGAAGAAGACAAAAAGAAGGGCCATGAGAAAATACTCGAGGAGATAATAGCTGAAAACTTCCCTAAAATGGGGAAGGAAATAGCCACCCAAATCCAAGAAACCCAGAGAGTCCCAAACAGGATAAACCCAAGGCGAAACACCCCAAGACACATATTAATCAAATTAACAAAGATCAAACACAAAGAACAAATATTAAAAGCAGCAAGGGAAAAACAACAAATAACACACAAAGGGATTCCCATAAGGATAACAGCTGATCTATCAATAGAAACCCTCCAGGCCAGAAGGGAATGGCAGGACATACTGAAAGTAATGAAAGAGAATAACTTTCAACCTAGATTACTGTATCCAGCAAGGATCTCATTCAGATATGAAGGAGAATTCAAAAGCTTTACAGATAAGCAAAAGCTGAGAGAATTCAGCACCACCAAACCAGCTCTTCAACAAATGCTAAAGGATCTTCTCTAGACAGGAAATGCAGAAAGGTTTTATAAATGTGAACCCAAAACAACAAAGTAAATGGCAACGGGACCACACCTATCAATAATTACCCTAAATGTAAATGGGTTGAATGCCCCAACCAAAAGACAAAGATTGGCTGAATGGATACAAAAACAAGACCCCTATATATGCTGTCTACAAGAGACCCACCTCAAAACAAGAGACACATACAGACTAAAAGTGAAGGGCTGGAAAAAAATATTTCATGCAAACGGAGACCAAAAGAAAGCAGGAGTCGCAATACTCATATCAGATAAAATAGACTTTCAAATAAAGGAAGTGAAAAGAGACAAAGAAGGACACTACATAATGATCAAAGGATCAATCAAAAAAGAAGATATAACAATTATAAATATATATGCACCCAACATAGGAGCACCGCAATATGTACGGCAAACGCTAACAAGTATGAAAGAGGAAATTAATAGTAACACAATAATAGTGGGAGACTTTAATACCCCACTCACAACTATGGATAGATCAACTAAACAGAAAATTAACAAGGAAACACAAACCTTAAATGACACAATGGACCAGCTAGACCTAATTGATATCTATAGGACATTTCACCCCAAAACAATCAACTTCACCTTTTTCTCAAGTGCACACGGAACATTCTCCAGAATAGATCACATCCTGGGCCATAAATCTGGTCTTGGAAAATTCAAAAAAATTGAAACCATTCCAGTCATCTTTTCTGACCACAGTGCAGTAAGATTAGATCTCAATTACAGGGAAAAAATTGTTAAAACTTCAAACATATGGAGGCTAAATAACACGCTTCTGAATAACCAACAAATCATAGAAGAAATCAAAAAAGAAATCAAAATATGTATAGAAATGAATGAAAATGAAAACACAACAACCCAAAACCTATGGGACACTGTAAAAGCAGTGCTAAGGGGAAGGTTCATAGCATTACAGGCTTACATCAAGAAACAGGAAAAAAACCAATTAAATAACCTAACTCTACACCTAAAGCAATTAGAGAAGGAAGAAATGAAGAACCCCAGAGTTAGCAGAAGGAAAGAAATCTTAAAAATCAGGGCAGAAATAAATGCAAAAGAAACTAAAGAGACCATAGCAAAAATCAACAAAGCTAAAAGCTGGTTTTTTGAAAAAATAAACAAAATTGACAAACCATTAGCAAGACTCATTAAGAAACAAAGAGAGAAAAACCAAATTAACAAAATTAGAAATGAAAATGGAGAGATCACAACAGACAACACAGAAATACAAAGGATCATAAGAGACTACTACCAGCAGCTCTATGCCAATAAAATGGACAACTTGGATGAAATGGACAAATTCTTAGAAAAGTATAACTTTCCAAAACTGAACCAGGAAGAAATAGAAGATCTTAACAGACCCATCACAAGCAAGGAAATCGAAACTGTCATCAAAAATCTTCCAGCAAACAAAAGCCCAGGACCAGATGGCTTCACAGCCGAATTCTACCAAAAATTTAGAGAAGAGCTAACACCTATCTTACTCAAACTCTTCCAGAAAATTGCAGAAGAAGGTAAGCTTCCAAACTCATTCTATGAGGCCACCATCACCCTAATTCCAAAACCAGACAAAGATGCCACAAAAAAAGAAAACTACAGGCCAATATCACTGATGAACATAGATGCAAAAATCCTTAACAAAATTCTAGCAAACAGAATCCAACAACATATTAAAAAAATCATACACCATGACCAAGTGGGCTTTATCCCAGGAATGCAAGGATTCTTTAATATCCGCAAATCAATCAATGTAATACACCACATTAACAAATTGAAAGATAAAAACCATATGATTATCTCAATAGATGCAGAGAAAGCCTTTGACAAAATTCAACACTCATTTATGATTAAAACTCTCCAAAAAGCAGGAATAGAAGGAACATACCTCAACATAATAAAAGCTATATATGACAAACCCACAGCAAGCATCACCCTCAATGGTGAAAAATTGAAGGCATTTCCCCTGAAATCAGGAACAAGACAAGGGTGCCCACTCTCACCACTACTATTCAACATAGTGTTGGAAGTGCTGGCCACAGCAATCAGAGCAGAAAAAGAAGTAAAAGGAATCCAGATAGGAAAAGAAGAGGTAAAACTTTCACTGTTTGCAGATGACATGATCCTCTACATAGAAAACCCTAAAGATTCTACCAGAAAATTACTAGAGCTAATCAATGAATATAGTAAAGTTGCAGGATATAAAATTAACACACAGAAATCCCTTGCATTCCTATATACTAACAATGAAAAAACAGAAAGAGAAATTAAGGAAACAATACCATTCACCATTGCAACAAAAAGAATAAAATACTTAGGAGTATATCTACCTAAAGAAACAAAGGACCTATACATAGAAAACTATAAAACACTGATGAAAGAAATCAAAGAGGACACAAACAGATGGAGAAACATACCGTGTTCATGGATTGGAAGAATTAATATTGTCAAAATGGCTATTCTACCCAAAGCAGTCTATAGATTCAATGCAATCCCTATCAAGCTACCAACGGTATTTTTCACAGAACTAGACCAAAGAATTTCACAATTTGTATGGAAATACAAAAAACCTCGAATAGCCAAAGTAATCTTGAGAAAGAAGAATGGAACTGGAGGAATCAACCTGCCTGACTTCAGACTCTACTACAAAGCCACAGTCATCAAGACAGTATGGTACTGGCACAAAGACAGAAATATAGATCAATGGAACAGAATAGAAAGCCCAGAGATAAATCCACGAACCTATGGACACCTTATCTTTGACAAAGGAGGCAAGGATATACAATGGAAAAAAGACAACCTCTTTAACAAGTGGTGCTGGGAAAGCTGGTCAACCACTTGTAAAAGAATGAAACTAGAACACTTTCTAACACCATACACAAAAATAAACTCAAAATGGATTAAAGATCTAAATGTAAGACCAGAAACTATAAAACTCCTAGAGGAGAACATAGGCAAAACACTCTCCGACATAAATCAAAGCAAGATCCTCTATGACCCACCTCCCAGAATATTGGAAATAAAAGCAAAACTAAACAAATGGGACCTAATGAAACTTAAAAGCTTTTGCACTACAAAGGAAACTATAAGTAAGGTGAAAAGACAGCCCTCAGATTGGGAGAAAATAATAGCAAATGAAGAAACAGACAAAGGATTAATCTCAAAAATATACAAGCAACTCCTGCAGCTCAATTCCAGAAAAATAAATGACCCAATCAAAAAATGGGCCAAAGAACTAAACAGACATTTCTCCAAAGAAGACATACAGATGGCTAACAAACACATGAAAAGATGCTCAACATCACTCATTATTAGAGAAATGCAAATCAAAACCACAATGAGGTACCATTACACGCCAGTCAGGATGGCTGCTATCCAAAAGTCTACAAGCAATAAATGCTGGAGAGGGTGTGGAGAAAAGGGAACCCTCTTACACTGTTGGTGGGAATGCAAACTAGTACAGCCGCTATGGAAAACAGTGTGGAGATTTCTTAAAAAACTGGACATAGAACTGCCATATGACCCAGCAATCCCACTTCTGGGCATACACACTGAGGAAACCAGATCTGAAAGAGACACGTGCACCCCAGTGTTCATCGCAGCACTGTCTATAATAGCCAGGACATGGAAGCAACCTAGATGCCCATCAGCAGATGAATGGATAAGGAAGCTGTGGTACATATACACCATGGAATATTACTCAGCCGTTAAAAAGAATTCATTTGAACCAGTCCTAATGAGATGGATGAAGCTGGAGCCCATTATACAGAGTGAAGTAAGCCAGAAAGATAAAGAACATTATAGCATACTGACACATGTATATGGAATTTAGAAAGGTGATAACGATAACCCTATATGCAGAACAGAAAAAGAGACACAGAAATACAGAACAGACTTGTGAACTCTCTGGGAGAATGTGAGGGTGGGATATTTCAAAAGAACAGCATGTATACTAACTATGGTGAAACAGATCACCAGCCCAGGTGGGATGCACGAGACAAGTGCTCCGGCCTGGTGCACTGGGAAGACCCAGAGGAATCGGGTGGAGAGGGAGGTGGGAGGGGGGATCGGGATTGGGAATACATGTAAATCCATGGCTGATTCATAGCAATGTATGACAAAACCCACTGGAAAAAAAAAATAATAATAAAAATTAAAAAAAAAATAAAAAAAAAAAACTGAACAACCATAGACTGATGGATGTTGAGTTCTTCAGCAACTTCTCATGTAGCTGTAAAAGGGTCAGCTTTGATGATGGGTCTCAATTGGTTGTTGCCAACTTCTGATGGCTGGCCACTACACTGCTCATTTTCTAGGTTCTAATCTCCTTTGTAAAACTTCTTGAACCACCACCTCACTGTAGGTTCGTTAGCAATTCCTGGGCGAAATGCATTGTTGATTTTTTCCAGTAGTCTCCACTGCTTTAAGATCCATTTTGAACTCAAATAAGAAAATCACTTGAATTTGCTTGTTGTATGACATAACTTCCATAGTCTAAAATAAATAAAAAGACAAAAAATAATAAGTCATTAGAAAAAATATAAAAATGTGCGTTAAAGTGATGTGTAACATAATCATGTTTATTTAGGAATGTATTCTAATACAAAGCAGAAATTTCAATAGTGCAAAACCACAATTATGTTTGCACCAACCTAAATCTAAAGAAAGTAATTGTTGGATGTCATTTATGTGTTTTTCCTTCCATCTTTTATACATGCTCTTTTAAAATTCATTCAGCATAATAGATCACTTGTTACTTGTAGAATAAAAGTCAAAAGATTCAGAGTCATATTCAGTCTTTCATTAGCTGATCCTTAAATTCAGTTCCCAGCTTTATCACCATACATTATCATAGCTTATACTCTACCAATACCAGAAAACTTCCATTTATTCCTTCTACCTGGAATATCCCCATTTTGCACTAATACGTCTATAAATTATGACATAAATTTACTGAGTATCCTTTGTAGGCCAATGTATTGTTCCTTATGTCACAATATTTTATATATACTTAAAAAATTTAGAAACGATAGTACAGACAAATTAAGGAAATTGCCAAGTTCACTCAGCTAGTGAGTTCTAGAGTCAGAAATCAGAAGATAGAGCCTTAAATCCTTATCCTGGCATTCATGGTCCCTCATGAACTTCTTAAAGCAATTGTGGAAAAGTAATGTAATATAGAGGCTGTGAACATTGGTCTGTCTGGATACAAATTTCATGGGTTTGAATTTTAGTTCTACCACTCACTGGCCATGGGCTCTTGAACAAGTAACTTCCCTAGACTTTTCTGAACTGTCAAGTGGAGATGATGATATTAACTTATAAGGTTTTGTGAGGATTACATAAATTAATACATATTAAACTCTCAGCACTGTGCCTGGCATATAGTAAAGTGAAAGTGAAAGTCACTCAGTCCTGTCAGACCCTTTGCGACCTCAAGGACTATACAGTCCATGGAATTCTTCAGGCCAGAATACTTCTGTGGGTAAGCCATTCCTTCTCCAAGGGATCTTCACAACCAAGGGATCAAACCCAGGTCTCCCACATTGCAGGCAGATTCTTTACTAGCTGAGCCACCAAGGAAGTCCAAGAAAACTGGATTAGGTAGCCTATCCCTTCTCCAGGGGATCTTCCCAACCCAGGAATTGAACCAGGGTCTCCTGCATCACAGGTGGATTCTTCACAAGCTGAGCTACCAGGGAAGCCCTAGTAAGTGATCCTCAATATCAATTATTAGCATTATTTTTTATTCTCATCTTTTCTTACTTGCATCACTATAAACCTGTATTCTGTATTGTCTTGACTCAATGCATTTATCCATGCTGATCCCTAAACTAATCTATTTGTATGGAAAATAAACTATTTCTCCCCTGCTCAAGTCAAAAACCATCTTCTCTGTTTATTCTTTTTGGATTCCTCTAGCTAGAAGCCAACCCTCCCCATTCAGTGCTCACATAGTAACTTATTTGTACCTCTTTCATTATAGCACTTATCAATTTCTACCTTTGACTAACTTGTATAATGTCTATCTTCTCTATGCCTCCTTATAATCAAGGATAGATACTTATTCCTTATTTGTCATTCACAGTGTATAGTACAATACAGAGCACAGGGGCTTCAAGTGTAGCAAATTGTTGAATTATATTCTTGGGTTTTTTTTTTTTTTTTTAATTTCATTGCCAGCTGCAGCTTGAAACAAGGTTATGGAAGTTTCACTCTGAAGTTAAGCCAGTCATGGCTTTCATCTCCTTTTTTCAGTCATTTTTATTTTGTGTTAATACTTTCCACGTGAACATCTCTCAACCAAAGCCCTGTAGATGGGGCTGGTTAGGAGTAGACCTGGCCCAGTCAAGCCACCTTATAGTTATATTTGTTACTAACTTTAGGTTTGTTTTCTTAGTGGATATGAAAGTAAGAGTGAAATTAGAAGGGCACCTCTAATTTTTTGACACTGATTCTGATGGCACCAGACATTCCCAAGTATTTACACAGAGCTGGGACTCTTCAAATTTCTAGCATCCAGGGTAGGTTTCTAGTTGTTGTTGTTGTTGTTTTTTGGTTTGCCCTAGGCCCACACTGCATATTCCTAAATGTAAGTATGAGAAATGTTCTGTTTCCTACTTCCTGTGAGGATGCAAACAGGAGTTTTCCAGAATGACCAATCCTCTGATATGTGTTGGGATGGGTATAAGAGAGCCAGTAGGGAGTATGGATAGGGATGACTGGAGACGAAAGGAAACATGGACTGGCAAGATATAATTTGTAGGGCTTTATCCCTAAAACATTGGGGATGAGCTCAGCAGGAAAGCTATTTTTTATTGAGCTAGTACATTCATTTCCCCCTTCCATCTCTATGGGAAATAAACTAAATAAAAACAAACAACAACAACAACAACAACAAAAACTTCTCAGTTTGAGATTCATGTAATCTGAGTGTGTTGACTTTTACCTCTTTTATTTGCTATCACTTCCTAACATCCTGATCAAGCTTCATTATGTTTACACACATTGGTACCTGACTCACTGTCTTCTTCCCTGCCGTTGCCCTGAATAACTTCAGGGTTCTGAGAGATGACCCAGCTAGCATCTAGGATTTCAGGTCCTTTGATTTTTTCATATGCAGTATTTTGGTCCCCCATCTCCCCTCAGCCACCCTGGCTATTGCCATAACTCAGTACTGCTCCATTATTAAAATATTAAATTCAAGCATCTTGTTATTGTACACATCCTTCCAAGTTTTCTTTCAATGACTACCAAGCAACGCTTCTACATGCTCCCTAGCTAAGCAGTTACCTACTACCACACAATCTGGTTTATGACATCTCCAAAAGGCAAGATTTAAGTCCTTAGTCTCTCCAATCTTCCCTTTCCACCCTCCAAATTTAGCTTATTCCAGTAGGAGTTCATAATACACATGATTTTCTTCCTCAGCTTAGACCTAGACCAAACCACCAAGACTATAGTCTCTCAGCTTTTGCTTTCTGTAGGGTGGCTCAGTTTAAAATTGGGTTAACTAGTATCTCAGTCTCAGCATTAGGGCTGGAGTGTGTGAGTACATGAGTGGTATTGCTAGAGTATTCTGTGCAGTAAGGTGCTTAATTATGAGTTGTTGGGGAGTCCTTTTTAGGGGCAGTGAACCTCCAAGAAAATACAATTTTTAAATGAAGCTTCAACACTTTGACCATTGGAATATACTTTTAATGACATAAAACCTGCTGGCCTTACATGAAAAACTGACAAGAACACCTTGGTTATAATGTATCAGTTTGATTGGGACACAAATACTACATTTCAAATGTAGTAGTAGCTTTCAACAATGTAATTGAAAAGTGCCAATGAATTAGTAATGCCAACTTATATGCAGAGTATATCATGAAAAACGCTGGACTGGAAGAAGCACAGGCTAGAATGGAGATTGCCGGGAGAAATATCAATAACCTCAGATATGCAGATGGCACCACCCTTATGGCAGAAAGTGAAGAGGAACTAAAAAGCCTCTTGATGAAAGTGAAAGAGGAGAGTGAAAAAGTTGGCTTAAAGCTCAACATTCAGAAAACTAAGACCATGGCATCTGGTCCCATCACTTCATGGCAAATAGATGTGGAAACAGTGGAAACAGTCAGACTTAATTTTTTTGGACTCCAAAATCACTGCAGATGGGGAATGCAGCCATGAAATTAAAAGTGTTCTGCCCGTAGTCCGAGTCCCCGGTCGGGAAAGAAGACTCCTCGAAACAATGCAACTTGCAATAGGGGAATTTATTACTGACTCGAGCCAGGGCCTCCTGCCCTCACCAAGTGTGTGAGGATGAAAGGCCCCAAGCCCCAGTTTTCTCGGGTATTTATTAGGTCAAAAAAAGCAGCAGGTAGTTGGCGCAAGCAGATTGGTTACACAGTAGGTAGTCGGCGCAAGCAGATTGGTTACACAGTTGCAAGGTAATTTTTGTTGGCCCAAGGTGGGGCTTTCAGCTTTCCCCTGATAAGTTCCCTTTTTTCTTGCTAGGCATATGTTAATTGGCTGGCTCCAGGAGGCCTAATAATTATGTTACCCCGGGAAACCAGGCCTACTCCTAATCTAGGGGGCCTGTCATGGCGTTAGCCGTGACAGCCTCACATTTCCCCCCTGTCTTTGTACTTTTGTAGAGGAATCTTTCTCTTCACCCTGTGAAATTGACTGATATTGTTGTCTCAATACCATAATTTGGATGGTATTTAGGCGCTCCCTAATAAATGAGACCAGACGGTTTAAAATGCATGGACCAAAGGTCAGTAACAATATTACTATTATGAGTGGACCCAGGAGGGTGGAAATCAAAGTGGTCAACCAGAGGGAGCACTGAAACCAAGATTCAAACCAGCCTTGTTGGGCTTCTCGTTCTCTCTTCCGCTGGGCTAGTCCCTCTCTTACTTTCTGGAGAGATTTTTGTACCACCCCTGAATGGTCGATATAGAAACAGCATTCTTCTCCCAGTGCTGCACATAATCCTCCTTGTTGCAGAAACAACAAATCTAAACCTCTCCTATTCTGTAACACTACTTCAGCCAAGGAGCTCAAGGATTCTTGGAGGTGTGAAATGGACTGTTCCCGTGGTTTCGCAACCCCAAGCGGCGCAATAAAAAGAGTCAACTCCCCCACATTTTTCAATTTGGTTCCGATCCCTTCCTCCCCCCGGGCAGACATAGACAGGCACCTGTTTGTAGTACTGTGGACCTTTTCACTCACAGTTACGGGTGAACAGACCGAAAGAACCGTGGGCAAAGAACTTGGTCAGTTGGTGGGTACCAAACCCATTACCGTCAGCTGCCAGCACGCACAAATCAAAGGTCAGTATTGGCCATCATGTCCCTTTGGGGGCCACGTTGGAGCTCGAATTAAGCACTTCTCCAGTCTCAGGATTGTAGATCACCCAAGTCAGGTTAGCTGGCTGATGGGGGTTGTGGCTGGTTGCTCCTGGGCTGATGAAAACTGTTATCAGCAGGAGAGTTAAGAGGGCTCCCGTCGTATGAGTTTCAGTTTCAAAGGATTTGACGGGTGAGGTCTTGCCTCCCATTCTGCTTGCGCCTTCTCCTGTTCTTCCGGAGTGGCTTGCCGCATGTGATTGCAGTTGTTGGGGTCCTTTAAAGGACCGGAATCAGGAGGTACGGAGTCGACGATAAGAAAGTGAAAGAGAGAAAGAGGCCGATGTCCCTTGGTTTATGCAGAGGACCAATAAAGTCCTTGACACAGGACTTGCATCGCTCACGAAGGCAACAGGCGCCCTCTCGAGGGGGTCTTAGAAGCCCGGGCAGAAAAGTGAGCACGACGGGTCTCCACGCTCCAGAGAGTCAGCCAGAAAAGGAGAGAGAGAGAGAGAGAGAGAGACAAAAAAGACCCGGGGACCCAAGCTCTGATGGAGCAAAGGTGCTTTAATGATTTTTCTTTGAGTATATATAGGCTGCAGTACAAGAAACTTCTTTTGGGAATGATAGAGATCAGAAAACCAAATGTACAGCAAACGTTACCAAGGAAACATGGGCTAAAGTTAGTCACAAGGTCAGAAGACAATCCCTATCTCAAGAAAGGGGAAGGAGACTAAGCTGTTTTGTCCTAAGGAGAATGTTTACTAAAGGAGACTCATGCTTGCCTCACACAATGACCTCAGTCCCTGGGAGCAGCGTGCTGTTCCGCTTGAAGAGGGACAAAGGACTCATGAGAGACAGCACGTAGGAATCCTCCCGTTAAACATTCCCTGACAATTCCCCCTTATTTATTTAATATTTGTAAGAAGAGTTCTGACCATCAAAGTTTGTTTAGTTTTGACAATCTTTGCATAAAGGCAACGGTAGACAACAAATATAATTGTTAAGACAATCACCAAAATTATGGTTCCAGATCCAATGCTATGAGTAAGACTTTGAAACCATCCACGTGGGTCTAGCCCAGATAATTGATCAGCCAATTGTTTAGCTAAAGTTTCCATATCAATGGAAGAGGGCAGATTATTAGAAAAGGTTTCAAATATTTCTTTTTGTAATAATTGTACATTCAGAGAGGCATTATCATGTATGTTTTGTAAATGAAACTTAATTTGTTCCCAGTTGTAGGCACTATTATTAAAACAAACAGGAGTAACACAAAATTGAGTAGAATTCCAGTCACATTTTAGCATCACCTGTTTTTGTACATCTTTTAATTGATCTCCAACCCATTCGATGGCTGTTTCCAGTTCCTGTATTTCTTCTTGAATTCCCTTATCTATCTGAGTCTGAGTGGCCCATATAGTATGGGCATCTTTAGTCCAATTTTGAATAAAATTATGTGTCTGAATAGAAGTTTGTAAAGCAACACCAGTGACAGCAGCAGTGGTACAAATGGCTATTAATCCCAAAATACTAAAAATCAGCCATCCAATGAATCGTTTAGATCGCCGGAGCAATTTAGTAAGAAACCGGGAAGCAAGTCCAGCCATGGGACCTTCTTCCCAGGGCCGTTGGAGATTTATTGGTAACCATAGACCACGTCGAGATCGAAGAATTAAAAGAGAATCATATCTTAAGGAAATAGAGGAGTTAAGACAAGTATATAATCTGCAATTTATGCAAGTTACAGAACGTATAGTCTTATTGAATTGTAGGTTTCCTATAGCTATAACAAAAGGAAATGGAACACAGGCTTGTATAAAATATGATTGATTATAGCGAAAGAAATAATTGCTATGGCTATGATTGGTCCTTGTAATATTTTAGTGTAACTACTTGTAGGCTCTCCTTGAGGAGTAATTCGATCCCAAGCTTCAAGGGCCACTGTTTTTAATTGTTCATGCAACAAAGGAGGGCATTGTATTTGAGCTTCTATAGTTTCAAATTGTCCGGAGCCAGTTAACATTTCATAAGTAATTTGATTTTGGGGAGTGCCAGCTCGAGCATTCTTGTTAGCGTGATCTCTGGCTATATCATGAAACCACATTGTCCATTGAAGATATTCTCCGGGTTTAAGGAGAGCTTTTATTAAAGTTTGCCAATCATAGGAAATAAAGTTTCCAATAGAAGATGTTACAACATTTAGAAGCTCTCTTGTAAAAGGTGAATGTGGGCCATACATAGTTATAGCCTTCTTTATTTGTTGCATGTGAAAAAGATTAATACTGTCATATTGAGATATTATGTGCCCTGGAGTGTCAGAACTTCTTAAAACTGGAAAAACAGAAAAACCATTGGCATCAGAAACTTGTGACTGCAAAGCTAGTAAATCAGAGAGTCTCTGTTGCTGAGAAAAGTGAATAAGTGCTGATTTTTTGTAGGTATGAGTCTGCGTCAAGGACTTATCATAATTGTCCACAAGAGCGTTGCTAGTTTTGGTATCAATAACTGCCTCAGGAGAGTCGTTATCAGAATCATTAAGTTTTAACAAAGGAGAGACCTCTGGATATGTGCCTGCTGGCAGAGGAGAAGGAGGAGGAGGAGGAGTTGGAGCAGTCGGGGCAAGGCTAGTAGGAAAGTTTTGAAATATTTTATGTTGTTCTAATTGAGCCTTTTGTAAAGTTTCATCATCTAATTCATATTCATGCAGTAAATGTTCTGTCTGTTGTCGAATATCGTGAGGGCTAGAATTACCTTGAAATGGTAGCATTACAGCTTTAATGAGAGCCCATAAGGGCCAAAAATCAATTGGAATATTTTCTCCTTGCCCGGCGGCTCGTTCAACATTTTCTTTGACCCGGTGCCAGATTTCTAAATCAAAACTGCCTTCATCAGGGAACCAGGGGTTATGTTCAACTACTGTTTGAAGGCAAGCTTCTATTCGTTAGCGTGAAACCAGAAGTCCCTGAACTTTAAACAAATGGTGAAGTAAAGTAGAAAAATGATGGGGCTTTCCAGCCGTTTGATCCATGCCTTAGTACTTACCGACCTCAATAGGTCCTTGAGTCACTCCGCCCGATATGCCACGTATACCAGCGTCCCTGTTCGGGCGCCACTTGTCGCGGTCCTTTAAAGGACCCCAACATGCAGTGAACCCAGGGCCCGATCCTGTCGACCTTAACAACAGTAGGAGTGGTAAGGAGAACAACATAAGGGCCTTTCCATCTAGGTTCTAATGCTTTAGATTGGTGTCGTTTTACCCAAACCCAATCACCCAGGCCAATATTATGTGAGGAGATGGTCCCCTTGCTTGGACCCTCGTGTATCTCTCAAATTAATTTCTAAACATGGCTATGTATCTTACTTAATGCCATCAGTGTTTGCTGAAATTGTCCCAAGGTAGGGGGTCGTAGGCATTTTCCCTAAATCCATGGCTTATTCATGTCAATGTATGACAAAAACCACTACAATATTGTAATTAGCCTCCAACTAGTAAAAATAAATGAAAAAAAAAAAAAAAAAAGCAAACAAACTAGGACCAGTCCTCAAAAGTTTGGGCATTTCTTTTATGCTGAGTTCTACCCTGAATGTTCCAACCTCTTTTGGAAAGGTACTGCTAAAAAACCCAAGAAAGATTTTGGTTTGGGGGATCGGGGTAGATCCTCTTCTATTCTTAGGAGTTTGTGTTGATCCAGAACTATAACATTGAGGGGGCTGATTGCACTGATCAGTAAATTCAATCTACCAATGTTATTATGTTGCTTACTTGCAATTTGCTCAATTATGAAAAGGATTTCTAGTCAGTTTATAAGAAAATACACTGCTAAAGCAAGAATTTATTATTAGAGTAAAAGGTAGAGAGGATAGGGCTAGTGAAAAGGGAGGACAGAAGAACTAATTATAGCAGAAACCTTCTGATAGCTGTAAGCATCCTAACAGCCAAGACAAAGAGATAAACAGGATATGGGGCATCTTACTAATCAAAGGAAACTACACTCCATCAGGAGAAGTATTATTTCCCCTTTTTGCAGACTCTTTTCAGTATGTCAATTCAATACTGTTATGGTGTCCTGAGTAGCAGTTTTAGAAGCAATGTAGAAATAACCTATATATGACTATTTTTTGATTTATTATTTATTATTATTATTATTTACATTTATATAAATATATTTATATTTATTATATATTTATTATTATATTATTTTTATTATTTATTATTAAAGGCAGAGTTAAATTATAATTCAATGTGAAATCTTATTGGGCACAGAGTACATGGTTTCCTAGAGATACAATAATAAAGAGTTTAATAAATATTAAGTACCTACTGAGCACCAAGTACAGGGCTAAAAAGCATTAATTATTTTTCAAACAATCCATCATTCATATTAAATAACTTGCTCAAGTATACTTTATTAATCTGTTCACTAAAATATTTATTGAGGAACTATCATAAGACTTCCATTTAGTGTTTAACTGAGAAAAAAAAGAATATTTCTTTTACTAATGTTTTTCCTGAAAAAAAAAAAATTCAAGCTTCCTAAAACAACTATGAACAAACAATAATTGGCATGAATCACATTTTAAGTGTGATATACCTCAGAGTTCTATTTATGGTAATAAGGACACAGCTACGGTTCAGTCTTCTTTTCAGTGTTCTTGATGCATTAGCAATTAAAACTTAATTGCCATTAAAATGATGTTTTTATTTTTTCTTATTATTAAGATAACATTTATTCATTATTGAAAGATGATAACAATATATTTATATATAAAAGAAAAAATGAATGTCTTCTATAAGCTCTATCTCCACCCTAAAGTAACAGTATAAATTGGTGTGTATCATTTCAGTTAATTTTAATAATCTAAAGTGTATATACAAAAATGCACATGTGTATTTTCATTTTTCAAAATAGACCATTCTATACTCACAGTTCTCTGTGAAACAAAAATTAATCAAGCTTAAATCCTTTGCTGACCTCTATGCACTTGGGAGCTCCTAGTTAGCATCTGGCAGGTAGTAGGTATTTCATAACTATTAACTAGCTTAGCAGTCACAGAATCTCCCTCAAATCAAAATAAATAAGCAAAAAATAAGCTGATAATGGGTTTCCCTTGTGGCTCAGCTGGTAAAGAATCTGCCTGCAATGTGGGAGACCTGGGTTTGATCCCTGGTTTGGGGAGATTCCCTGGAGAAGGGAAAGGCTACCCACTCCAGTATTCTGGCCTGGAGAACTCCATGGGCTGTATAGTCCATTGGGTGACAAAGAGTCAGACACAGCTGAGCGACTGTCACTTTCACTTTCAAGTTGATCATAGTTATACGTTTTAAAAGGAGTAGAACAAATATGAAAAGAGCCATAATCTAATAGCATAATCTTTGAAGAAACAGTTCTAGAGAAAGGCAGACCTAATAGCCTCCTTAAAACTTTTGGTGGAGAGAGAGAAGATAAGTGAACAATACCTTGAAAATTAATAATAAACCTCAATCTGGATGTGAAACAGCAATGGAGTTTGTGTAGATATACTTATACTTCAAATTCCTTGAGAATGGACAACTATCTTTTGTTTCCCTCTATCTCAATATATCAGCAGAGCCCTACCATTTTCATTTTGCCTAACTGGAAATAAAGATAAGGATGGAAAATAGAATGATCATAATCACTAAGAGATGATTAATCCCAGCAATATCTGAGGATTTAGAAGATCAGAAGGGAAAAAATAAAATAATTAGGACAAGATTGCTTACAGGAATGGACAGGCCAAGGAGAGGATTCATAGAGAGAATGACAATTAACCACCCCCCCCACCCCCTGATCTAATAATGCCTAGGCACAACCCATGGGTTTCACTTATCTTTTCCATCATGTTTGGGAAGGATAGTGAACATGGTTGTTAGGTAGTGAGGGTGAGGTGGAGAAAATAAACAGCAGGACTTATTACATCTGTTGGAAACAAAGTCCCCAATGCTCCACCCTGGATTATAAATTCATCCAGAGTGAAGTGGCACCCTCCGTATATAGGAATACAATTCACTGTAGCCCAGGTAGAGTGAACTCAGGTATGGGGGACATATACCAAAATTACAAAAGGGTAAACAGAGTCCAGTTTCTTGAATCAAAATTGTTCACAATCCCAGCAAAGCTTTTCCACCCTACTTAAACTATTAGGTCACAGAAAAGCAAATGAAATTAGCAATACCCAGTCATTGAATGAAAGTTCTGAAGAAAAGCAGACTCAGATAAAGTGGGGTAGAAGTCAAGAATTCACTCATATTGTAACTGAACAAATATAAGATTTTGATTAGATCATCCACTTTGAATATGTGAACAATCCAAACAAACATTTTGGCAGATATGCAAAAATACTTTACTGCAGCCATTCAAGGAATAAAAGAAAGAAGGAAGGAGAGGTACCTCAAGATGATATGAATAATCCACTCTTGGAGAAAATATGGTGGAAATACTGAAAGAAAAATACTATCAGTATTTCAAACCAAAAGAAGTAATTACATTGAATACTAATTCAATGAGATAAGATATCAAAGACTAGATGATAAAAATAACTGAATATGATGAAATGAAGATTCCAGAGCAAATTAAGCAAACTGAGGGCCAAAATAATAATATCACAGAAGAAAAAGAAAAATTAGAAACAGAAAAGGTTTAAACAAAATATATGGGTGAAGGTGTAAAGGAATAGTCTTGAAATAAACCTGGTGAATGCAAGGTTAAACACAGAATCATTAACAAAATTACAGAAAAGTTAGTTGTTTAAGAGGATAAACAATGAATTACTACAAGCAAAATTTTGTCCTTGAGGTAGAGTACCCAGGAAAAGAGAATGAAAAAAAAATAGGAAAATAAAATCAAAGACATAATAAATTCCCCAAACTAAAAAAAAAAAAAAAAAGAAAAAAGGAAAATTGGTTTCATAGACCAAAAGCAGACTATATTTCAGGGGAATAAAGACAGACATCAATTCACACTCTGATGAAAATATAGAATTTCAGAATAAAATAAGTATTCTTCAGGCATTCAGACAGTGAAACAAGTACAAGCAGCAAATGGTTAATTCTGTAAACTCTTATATGCAGTCATTACAATAAATAACATAATAATAATGAAAGTGGTAACAAGGAAATTAAGAAGTATAAACATTCTATTAGGCTAATTTTTAATAGAGGGGGATCGATAAGTATTGTCTACAGTTGATAAATCAATAAAAAGACACTTCTGTGTATTACCTAAAGTTATGAATGAATATACCATAAAAAATAAAAAGAGAATATTATTTAGAAATTTTAGTTTCTAAATGACTAGAAGGAAAACATAAAAACACACAAGATAACCTATTAGAATCTGAAAAAGAATGTATATATGACTTTGCTGTATACTTGAACACAATATTGTAAATAAGTAACTATAGTTTAAAAACTGCAGATAAATAAGAAACCATCAAAAATAGAAAATAAATCTACAATTATAGATGTAATACAAAATATATTCTATTAAAATATGTAAATGGAAAAAAAATATACCTAACAAAATGACTCTCAAATAAAGTTAGCATATGTATTATTGTGTATTGTATTAAAAGAATACATTTAAAACAAAATAAATAAGAAAGGGTCAAAGTAAAAAAAAAAAAAATCTATGGCATTCCCCACCACTCACGACCACCTCCCCCCAAAAAAGAGAGAGACAACTGGGCTTGTGACATTAGTGAAAGAATAATTTGAATTGAAGAATAAAAAATAGCAAAGGAGATTAAAGGGACAGTTTATAATAATAAAAGTAGAATCCACAATAAATATATAATCAGTATATAACTATCATATATCTTTGTATGTTGAATATAATCATAAAATGTAAACTATAAACCAAAGGAAATGCAAAGTTAAATTGGCAGAAGACAGTAATAGTAGGAGAGTTTAACTCACCTCAGTTAATCAATGATAGAGCAGGTAGCAACCAAAAAAAAAAAAAAAAAAAAATAGGGGTTGGAGAGCAATCCCAGGGCAAGGACTGCTGTTTACTGTAGTGAGATGGCCTGAGGGAATAAGAGGGAGGTAAACCATGGCAAGGAATGACTTTGGAGGAAAGCTGGGCAGCCATAGAAGAATGGTGCTATTGCTGAGTCACACACAAGGGGTGGTACCATCATTGTAGGCTGTCTCTATCCACATGCCAGTGCCAGCAGCTGAGGAATAGACAAAGACTCCAGGGAGGGTGGCCCTTTGAGCACCTGATGTGCCCAGCAATAGAGAAGGACCATCCAGTGAGGTCTTTTGAAGCATCAGCTGCCTGAGACTAGAAAAGAATCATAACAGAGTCATATCTCATGCACCTATGGCCACTAGCTTCCCTACACACCTGGTGCTGCCAAGGTTCCTGTGATCCAAGCAGTCATGGCACCTCCATGCCCAGACCTCACTGGAGCAGGTCCAACTCCTCCAGGGCAGCCTCAGGAGTAAAACCCATGTGGATAATCCACTTGCTAAAATGGGGGTAAAACAATTGAGCTCCAGGGGAAGAACAACTAAGGAAGAGAATGAAAAACTTTTCCATCAGTTGTACAAGCTGCAGATTAAATCCACATGATCAACTATGTAGACTCTGTCTTCAAGGAATATGTAAAAGGACAGTGAGTGTTCCCACAAAAGAAAATGCTCTAGTTCTGGGAGCCGTGGACATTAGAGGCAAGCACAAGTGGAAGTAAGGCCAAATTAAAATCTGAGGTGACCCCATAGCAGGTCTAGAGGACAGCCTTCCCCAGTGCTAAAGGGCCTCCCGGAAAGGCAGAGACATGCTGTGGCTCACAGCAGGGGCAAGGGTTTTGAGAGTTGAGACTCTAGGAACATATCTATTGCTATTTTTATGTTTTGATCTATTCTGTTGTGAGTTCTGGATGTTTTTTTTAATTTTTTCTCCCTTCTTTGTTTCTTTGTTGTGGTTGTTTTATTATTATTATTATTCTATTTAAGCTTTTGGGAATATTTTAGTCACATATTTGTCATATAGTTTTACTTTGGCTTTATGTTAATCTGTGTTTTTGTTTGTTGTTTTATTTGGATTTTGTCTGGTTCTTTATTGTTATACTTTTTCGTGTGTGTGTGTGTGTGTGTATTTTTCTATATGCTTGTATTTCACTTTGTTTTTCTATTTTTTTTAATCATTTTTGTTTTGTTTTCATTATTTTATTCCTCAGGTGACACTGTTTGGATTTGTGTTTTAGATAGTTTTGTTTTTAATTGGTGAGTATCATTTTGGTTTCTTTTGTTCATCAGGTCACTCTTCTACTTTGTTTTCTTTGATCTGTTTTGGCTCCTTGTGTGTGTGTGTGTGTGTGTTCCCCTGTTTTTGATTCACTTTGTCTGATTCTGCTTTTACCATTGTCTGGATTTCAATTTTTTTTCTTGTTTATTGGTGGGTTTTCTTTTGTTTCTTTGTTTTAATTCCCATTATTGCCATGACTAGGGCTTCCCTGGTGGCTAAGAGGTTAAGAATCTACCTGTAATGCAGGAGACCCAAGTTCAATCCCTGCATTGGGAATATCCCATGGAGAAATGAATGACAACCCATTTCAGTATTCTTACCGTGGACAGAGGAGCCTGGTGGGCTAGTCTATGGGGTTGCAAGAGTCAACACGACTGAGTGATTAACACTTTCCCTTTCATTGCCGTGATTAATACTTGGTTAGCAAGGTCTTGGTTTCCTGAACAGAAGACAAACCTGAGCTTCAGGGGTGGGTATGCTGAATCTAGGATGCTAGACCCCCAGACAACTCCTGGCCACAGGGAGTGTTAAGTCTCCCACAAGGTTCTCTGCCCGAATTCAAGACCTAGAACCACCCAATGGCCTAGAGCACCCAGCCTTGGATGCCCCACTGAAACAACAAACATCAGGACAGGAACACAAATACAGTCATTAGCAGACAGGCTGCCCACAGACATAACACACTACCTCATACAGCCATGACCATCAGAGAAAGAAAACCCATCTCATCCCACGAGAATGCAGGCACAAATTCCTTCCAACAGGAAGCCAACAGAAGCCATTGGATCAACCTCACTGACCAGAGGAAGAGACAAAAAGCAAGAACTATGACACCACAGCCTGAAGAAAAGGGACCTCAAATACAGTAAGTTAGACAAAATGAAGAGACATAAATATCATGCAGATGAAGGAGCAAGATAAAAATACACAAGAACAAATAAACAAAGAATAACCAAAATACCTAAAAACAAATTCTTAATAATGATAGTAAAGTTGTTCCAAAATCTAAAAATGGAATGGATAAAATGCAAGTATCTTTTAATACATTTAACATGAACCTATAAGAAAGAAAGAATAAACAGTGATGAACAACACAAATATTGAGATTAAAAATATTATAGAAGAAATCAGTAGCAGAAAAACTGAAGCAGAAGGATGGATAAGTGAGTTGGAATATAGAATGGTGGAAACCACTGCTGAAGATCAGAATAAAGAAAAAAATGAAAAGAACTGAGGACAGTCTTAGAGAACTCTGAGACAATATTAAACACACCAATGTTTGAATTATAGGGGCCCCAGAAAGAGGAGAAATGCTTTGAGAAGTTATTAGAAGGGATTATAGTCAAAACGTTCCTATCGTGGGAAAGAAAAGAGTCAATCAAGTCCAAAAAGTGAAAACAGACTTAACAGGATAAACCCACGGAGAAACACATTGAGACACATATTAATCAAACTAACAAGAATGAGGCACAAAGAAATATCAAAAGAAACAAGGAAAAAGGAAAAAGTAACATGCAAAGTAATCATAAGGTAAATAGCTGTTTTTCAGCAGACATCCTACAGTCCAGAAGAGAGTGGAAGAATAAATTTAAAGTAATGAAAAGAAAAAAAAAAAAAAAAACAAACACCTGCAACCAAGGTTATTTTACCCAGCAAGGGTCTCATTCAGAATTAATGTAGAAATAAAAAAGCTTTAAAGACAAGCAAAAATTAAAATAATTCAGCACCATCAAACCAGAAGTAGAACAAATGCTAAAGAGATTTTCCTAGATAGGAAACACAAGAGAAGGAAAAAGACCTACAAAAACAAATCCCTAAAATTAAAAATGCCAATAGAAATGTGTGTGTGTGTGTATATATATATATATATATATATATATATATAAATGACTAGTTTAGATGTAAATGGATTGAATACTCCAAGCAATAGGTATAGACTGGCTGAATGGATACAAAAACAAGACACATGTATATGTTGTCTACAAAAGACCCATTTCAAAACTAGAGACACATAAGACTGGAAGTGAGGGGATGGTTAAGATATTCCATACAAATGGAAATCAAAAGAAAGCCAGAAAAATAATTCTCATATCAGACAAAAGAGACTTTGAAATAAATAATATTACAAGAAGCAAGGAAGAACACTATATAATGATTAAGGTTCAATTCAAGAAGACATAACAAATGTAAATATTTGTGAACCCAACATAGGAGCACCTCAATATATATGGACAATGTTAACAGATGTTAAAGGGGAAATCAACAGTAGCACAGCAACAGTAGAGGTCTTAAACACCCCACTTACATCAATGGGCAGATCATCAAGACAGAAGATTAATAAGGAAACACAAGCCTTAAATCACACATCAGACCAGATAGATTTCATTGGTAACTACAGGACAGTCCATCCAAAAGCAGTAGAATGCACTTTTTTTCTCAAGTGTACATAGAACAGTCCCCTGGATATATCACATCTTGGATCATAAATCAAGCCTGGATAGATTTAAGAAAATTTAAATCATATCAAATATCTTTTCCAGCCAAAATGCTATATGAACTAAAATAATAAAAACTGTAAAAAAATAAAAACTGTAAAAAACACATGGAAGCTAAACAATATGTGTCCAAATAACCAAGAGTTCATTGAAGAAGGAAATTAAGAATTATCTAGAAACAAATGACCATGAAAGCATGATAATCCAAAACCAATGAGATGCAGCAAAAGCAGTGATAAGGGAGAAATTTATAGCAATAATAGTCTACCTCAAGAAACGAGGAATCCATTAAACAAATAACATAACCTTATACCTAAAACAGCTAGTAAAAGGACAAGAATCCCAAAATTAGTGGAAGAAAAGGAATCATGAAGAGCAGAGCAGAAATAAATGAAAACAAAATGAAGATAGAAAAGATCAATAAAGCTAAAAGCAGGTTATTTAAGAAGATAAACAAAATCGACAAACCATCAGCCAGACCCATTAAGAAAAAAGGCAAAATAATCAAATCAATAAAATTAAAAATGAAAAAGAAGTTACAACTGACAACAGAAATAAAAAGATCATAAGAGACTACTACTAACAACTCTATGCCAATAAAATGGAGAACATGGAAGAAATAGGCAAATTCTTAGAAAAGGATAACCTTCTAAGAGTGAACCAGAAAGACATAGAAATTATGAAAAGACCAGTGAAAATCACTGAAATAAAAACTGTGATCAAAACGATCCCAAAAAGCGAATGACCAGGTTCAGATGGCTTCACAGGTGAGCTCTATCAAATGTCTAGGGAAGACATAACACCAGTCCTTCTCAAACTCTTACAAAAAATTGCAGGTGGGAGAACACTCCCAAACTCATTCTATGAGACCACCAACCTCCTGTTAGAAAAATCAGAAAAAATATATCCCAGAAAAATAGTTACAGGTAAATATCAATCATGAACACAGGTGCCAAAATCTTCAACAAAACACTAGCAAACTGAACCTATAACACTTTAAAAGGTTCCTACATGATGATCAAGTGGGATTTATCCTAGGGATGCAAAAAATTCTGCAATATATGCAAATTAATTATTGTGATACACTGTATTATCAAATTGAAAGATAAAATCATATGGTTATCTCAACAGATGCAGAAAATCATCTAACAATATTTGACACACATTTATGATACAAATGCTTTAGAAAATGGGCACAGAAGAAACTTACCTCAACATAATACAGGCCATTTATGACAAACCTACAGCAAACATCCTCAGTGGTGAAAAACTGAAAGTGAAATTTCTTCTAAGATCAGGAAAAAAGTCAAGGGTGCCCACTCTCACCATTATTATTATTCAACGTAGTTTTGAAAGTCTTAGCCATGGCAATCAGAGAAGAAAAAAGAAATAAAGGAAATTCTGGCTAGAAAATAAGAAGTAAGACTCTCACTGTTTGCAGAAGAAAAGATACTATACAAAGAAAACTAAAGATATAACAAGAAAATTACTAGAGCTCATCAATGAATTTAGTGTAGTTGCAGGATACCAAATGATTACACATAAATCCTTTGTATTCCTGTACACTAGCAAGGAAAAATCAGAAATAAAAATATAATGAAAAAAATCCCATTTACCATTGCAACAAAAATAATAAAATTCTTAGGAATAAACCTATCTAAAGTTCAACTTACCTACAAATAAAATATACTCACCTACAAAAGACCTGCATGCATAAAACTATAAGAAACTGATGAAAGAAATCAAAGACAGTACAAACAGATGGAGAGCTATATTATATTCTTGGATTGAAAGAATCAATATTGTGAAAATTAGTGGAAAACAGAACACTCTTTAACAAAAATCAAAGCAAGATCCCCCTTGACACAGCTCCACGAGTAACAAAAATTAAAAACAAACAAACAAATAAAACCTAAGACCTAATGAAACTTAAAACCTTTTGCACAGCAAAGGAAACTATAAACAAGATGAAACTAAAACCCTCAGAATAGGAGAAAATAACTGCAAATCAAGCAACTGAAAGGATTGATCTCCAACATATACATGCAACTCATGAAGCTCAATATCAGAAAAACAAACAACTCAGTCAATAAATGGGTGCGAGACCTAAATAGACATTTCTCCAAGAAATACATATGGCCAATAAACACATGGAAAAATGCTCAACATTGTTCATTATTAAAGAAATGCAAATGAAAGTTAGAATAAAGTATCACTTCACACCAGTCAGAATGGCCATAATTCAAAAAGTTATAAACAATAAATGCTAGAAAGGATGTGGCAAAAAGGGGACCGTCTTACACTGTCAGTAGGAATATACACTGATACAGCTACCATGGAGAATAGTATGGAGATTCCTTAAAAACTAGGAATAAAGCTACCATATGACCTAGCAATCCCACTACTGGGTATATACCCTGAGAAAACCACAATCCTAAAATACACATGTACCCCAATTGTGTTCCCATGTGTACCACAACTTGTTCATTGAAGCACTGTTTACAAAGATGAATGTATAAAGAAGTGGTGGTACATATATACAATAGAATTCTACTCAACCATGAAATGAAAAAGATGTGAGTTAGCTGAACTGAGGCTGAACCTGCAGCCTGTTATACAGAGTGAAGTAAGTCAAAAAGAGAAAAACACATATTGTATATTAAAGCATATATATGCTAGAAAAAAAATGGTATGATGAACCTATTTGCAGGGCAGAAGTAGAGACACAGACATAGAGAAAGACATGCGGACACAACTGGGAAGGAGAAGTTGGAACAAATTGAGAGAGCTACATTGAAACATACACATTACCATATGTAAAATAGATAGCTAGTGGGAAGTTGCTACATAACACAGAGAGCTCAACCTGGTGCTCTGTGACAACATAGAGGGCTGGGATATGGTGGTGGGTGGAAGGGAGTTTCAAGAGGGAGGGGACATATGTATACTTATGGCCAATTCATGTTTTTGTATGGCAGAAACCAGCACAACATTTTAAAGCAATTTTCCGACAATTAAAAATAAATTTTTAAAAATAATTTTAAAAACCCATTATATTTTTTATATAAAACAGCACTCACATAACTATGAATAGAAGGGAACTTCCTCAACCTGATAAATGGAATCTCCAAGGAATACGGTTAACATCAAATTTAGTATAGAAAGACAATGTTTCCCACTTAAAAGCAGAAACAAGAAAAAATATGTCTGCTTTCACCACTCTTTTGGAACATCAAACTGTAGGCTCTAGTCAGGACAGTTAGTTCAGATGAGGAAATATTAATAAAAGACAATCAGCTGCTGGATCTGCAGATTTGCGGGAGGCCAAAGCCAGGATTGCACTGTAACCATGTTTTGCAACCAGTATGAAAATGATGTCACTGATTGGAGTCCTCAGGGCAGGATTCATCAAACTGGATATGCAATTGAGCTGTCAAACAAGGTTCAGCCACGGTTTTTTATCTGAAATAAAAATAAAAATAAAAAATAAAAAACCTCATGCAGTGTTGGTTGTATTGAAGACAGCACAATCAGAACTTGCAGCTCATCAGAAAAAAATGTTCCTTGTTGATAACAGTATTGCTATTTCAGTTGCAGGACTTACTGCTGATGCTAGATGTTATGTGATATTATGTGCGAGGGGTGTTTGGATTCCAGATTTGTATTTGACAGACCTCTTCCTGTGCCTTGTCTTGTATCTCTAATTGGAAGCAAAACCCAGATACCAATGCAGTGATATGGCTGGAGACCATATGAAGTTGGACTGCTCATTGCTGATTGTAATACAGACCCTCACATTTTCCAAATTTGTCCATCTGCTAACTATTTTGACTGCAGGGCTATGTCTATTGGAGTCCATTCTCAATCAGCTTGTACTTACTTGGAGAGATATATGTCAAAGTTTTTGGAGTGCAATTTGAATGAACTGGGTAAACATGGTCTGCATGCCTTCTGAGAGACACTTCCTGCAGAACAGTATCTAACTACAGAAAATGTTTTCAATGGAATTGTTGGTAAAGACTTGGAATTTCTGGTATATGATGATGATGATGTGTCTCCAATCATGGAAGATCTTGAAGACAGACTGCAGAGAAAGATACAACCTACTCAACCTGCTGATGAACCTACAGAAAAGGCTGATTAACCAATGGAACATTAAATAATAAATCAGTCTATATATGTATTAGACTAACTAAACATTCAGAAAATGAAGATCATGGCATCTGGTCCCATCACATTATAGCAAATAGATGGAGAAACAGAAACTGTGACAGACTTTATTTTCTTGGGCTCCAAAATCACTGCAGATGGTGACTGCAACCATGAAATTAAAAGATGCTTGCTCCTTGGAAGAAAAGCTATGACCAACCTAGATAGCATATTAAAAAACAGAGACATTACTTTGCCAACAAAGGTCCATGTAGTCAAAGCTATGGTTTTTCCAGTAGTCATGTATGGACGTGAGAGTTGGACCATAAAGAAAGCTGAGAGCTGTAAAATTGATGCTTTTTAACTGAGGTGTTGGAGAAGACTCTTAAGACTGTGAACTGAACTGAACTGATATATTCATTATCATACATGTAAGAATGCAGGAGCATATACTGATGACGATATTCTATACTTTGAAACAAAAGATGCAGAATGGTGGAATGGAATGGTATGTTTTAGGAATCAGTTCAGATGTGAGTTTTTCCCAAGCAACTTCACAGAAACTATATATTGGAGTTCATTTTTCTTTAAAAAGTTCTCTATAATCATTTTCAAGAAAGCATAGTTATCAGTACTAATGTATTTTATATAAAGAACATAGTGTCTTTGTGGTTTTAAAGACAACTGTGACATAAAATTCTTTCACCTGAAAAGTAAAAGGTAGATTGGAAAGGAAGAGTAAAACCTCTCTATTCACAGATGACTTAGATTTGTTTATAGAAAATTCTAAGAAAGCAACTATAAATTTTAGAAATAATAAGAATTTTATTAAGTTTGTAGAATACAAGATAAACAAAATCAATTATATTATCAATTAAAATACTTAAAACCAAATAAAGAAAGCAATTCTACTTAAAATAACATAAAAAGAAATATTTGGCAATACATTTTGCAATGATGTGAAAGAATACTATATTAAAGACTACAAAAAATTGGGGGGAAACTCAATAAATGTAAAGATATTTCATATCATGAACCAGAAAGACAATATAACTAAAATGGCAATAATATATAATTTAATCTGCATATTCAGTGAAATCTCTGTTAAAACCTCCCAAGTTGATAAGCTACTTCTAAAATTCATATGGACCCAAAACAGCCAAAACAATGTTGACAAAGAAGGATAAAATTGAAGGACACACCTTTTACAACTTTAAATTTGACATTAAGGCTTCAGAAGGAGGTGTGATAGTGTCATAATGATAGTCACAGAGATTAATGAAATATAACCGAGAGTTCAGAAACAAGACTTTATATTTGTGGCTAATTGATTTTTAACAAAGGTCAGAAGACTGTCCAATGTGGAAAGAAGAGTCTCTTCAACAAATTGTACTGTCACAATTATATATTTACATGCAAAAGTATGACACTGAAACCTTTCCTCCCACCATACTCGAAAATTTACATAAAATGTATCATAGATGTAAAGATAATGGTTAATATGATAAAGTTCTTATAAGTAAATCTTCATGACTTTGGGTTAGGCAGTACTTTCTTTAATATGGCACTAAAAGCAAAAGTGACAGAGAAAAAATAAGCTGGACTTTATCAAACTAAAAATATGCAAGTCAAAGGATACTATCACAGAATGAAAATACAACCAATAAAATGGGAGAAAATATTTGCAAATCATACATCTAAAAAGAGAGTAGTATTTAGGATATGGGGGCTTTGCTGCTAGCTCAGTGGCAAAGAATCCACCTGTGAATGCAAGAGACTTCCCTGGGTCAGGAAGATCCCCTGGAGAAGGAAATGACAACCCACTACAATATTCTTGCCTGGGAAATCTCATGGACAAAGAAGTCTGGTAGGCTACTTTCTGTCCATGGGGTCACAAAAAGAGTTGGACATGGCTTAGTGACTAAACAACAATACTTCAGGATATATAAAGAACTCTCATAACTCAGCAATAAAATACCAAAGAATCCAATTTAAAAAATGAGCACAGAATTTGAATAGATATTTCTAGAAATAAGATATAAGTAAATGACTTATAACCCCATGAAAATATGCTCAACATCATTAGTCATTAGGGGAATGCAAATAAAAAACCACAATAATATACCACTTCATACTCATTAGGGTGACTATAACAAAAAAGACATCAGTAACAAGGGTTGACAAGGATATGGAAAAGTTGCAACCCTCATACTTCCCTAATGGAAATTTAAAACTTTGCAGCAACATTGGAAAACAGTTTGGCAAATCATCAAAATGTTAGATCTACAGTGCCACGTGGCCCAATAACTTCATTCTTAGTTATATAGCCTAAGAGAACTGAAAATATATATCCATATAAGAATTTGTGCACACATTTTCAAAGCAGCAATACTAATAATATTCAAAAAGTAAAAGTAACCCAAATATTTGTCAAATGATGCATGCATAAAATATGTGGTACATACAAGCAGCAAATGGGATTCAGCAGATAATGGAGTGTACTTTTGCATGAAACAACATAGATGAACCCCGAAATAAGCCTGTCACAAAATGTCACATATATTATGATTCAATTTTTATGAAATGTCTGGAACAGGCAAACACTTAGAGACAGTTAGTAGAATAGATTATGCTTAGGGCTGGCGGAGGGAATGGGAAAAGAATCCTAATGGATATGAGGCTTCTTTTCAGGGTGACAAAATGTGCTAAAATTAGACAGTGATGATGATCACACAACTCAGTGCCAGTAATTACCAGTACAATGTAATATATATCAGTGTCCATCTATAACAAATGAGAAAATTATATTTATGCAGAATGAAATATATAAAATATTTATGAAGCAAAAAAAAAAAAAACACTGAGGAATACAAAGTAGAAAAATTAATGGAGAAACATACCATGAATCTAGAAGGAAAGATATTTATCTTGTCAAATATCTTCATTTTACCACTGCAAACAGTTTTTTTTTTTTTAATAAAGTAATACAGGTCAATGATGGAGTTCATTACTGGTTTGGAAAAGTAATGCAAAGCTTCTAAGCCTGGATCTTATCTTGTTTGAGAACCCAGGGATTTTAATACAGTAGTTAATAAATAGGTATGTTCTGTATCTTAATTATATTCTATAATAAATTGAATGAATCACCCCCTCAGACATCATTATTATGGATTATGTGGTATTGTTTTTGCCTGAAGACATCTGGTAATAGCAGTTTAAAATGGAGGGAAAAGAACTGGAGCTCAGAGGGAGTACTGGTTGATTCCAGAAACTCAAGAAGCTCATTCAAATTCCAGTTTGTGACTAAGAGGTTGTTCTCAGACACTAAGGTTGTCAGTTTCATATTTTTGTTTGTTTACTCTTATATGTACGTGTCAATAATCATCTCTAAACTATCTACCAGTGACATTAAAATTCTTTTGATGCAATCAGGTAATACATTGGTTACCATATTTTCGAGAGAAAGAGAGATCCTTTTGGGACAACCCTTATTCCTGCTACCACCTGGATTTACTTGCTCTCTAAACCCATGCATGACTACCTTTTTTCTTAAAGCTGCTATGCTGGGAATTGACTTTCTCTTTCTTCTGCGTTTGATTCCAACTTCCCTCTGTCCAATTTCTCATCCTTTTCCTCCTTCTTAGCGTCTTCCTTAGGTTTACATAGATGATATTATCCCGTTGAAAGAAAAAATGCAAGTTAGATAATTTTTGAGATTCTTTATGTTAAAAAATGCATTTATACTATTCTCACATTTGATTAACAGTTTGCCTGGGTATAGAATGCTGGAATAGAAATAGCGTTTCCTCAAAATATTCTATTGTCTTCTAGCTTCCAGTATTTACTGGAAGTACACTTGATTTACAATGTTGTGTTCCTTTTTGCTGTACTATAAAGATAATTGGTTAAACATATACAAATATTCATTCTTTTTTATAAATATTTTATCCCCATACTGATTACACAGTATTGAGTAGAATTTCCTGTGTGATTCAGTAGGTCATTTTATAATTAGAAGTGTGAATATGTCAATACCAATCCAAATTTATCCCTTATCTCCTCCCCCTGCTAACCATAGATTGTTTTCTACATACTGTGACTCTAATTCTGTTTTGTAAATAAGTCAAATTGTAACATTTTTTAGATTTCACATACAAGCAATATCATCCAATATTTGCCTTTCTCTGTTTAACTTACTTCACTCAGTATGACAATGTCTAGGTGCATCTATGTTCCTGCAAATGGCATTATTCTGTTCTTGTTTTACAGGTGAGCAATATCCATTGTATATATGTACCAAATCTTTATCCATTCATCTGCTGATGGACTTTTAGGTGCCTTCCATGCCCTGGATATTATATATAGTGCTGCAATGAACTTTGGGGTGCACATATCTTTTTGAATTATGGCTTTCTCCAGATATATGCTGAGGAGTAGAATTTCTGGATCATATGTTAGTTCTATTTTTAGTTTTTTAAGAAACTTCCATACTGTTCTCCATAGCTATACAAATTTACATTCTCCACAAGAGTGTAGAAGAGTTTTCTTTTCGCCATACAGTCTTCAGCATTTACTGTTTGTAGACTTTTTGATGATGGCCATTCTGATTGATGTGAAGTGATATCTTATTGTAGTTTTCATTTGTATTTCTCTAATAGTTAGTGATGTTGAGCATCTATTCATGCACTTTTTGGCAATCTGTATGCATTCTTTAGAGAAATGCATGTTTAGAACTACTGCTTATTTTTTATTAGGTTGTTGTTTTGTGTTGTTGTTGAGCAACACAAGCTATTTCTGTACTTAGGAGATTAAAACCTTGTCAGTCATTTCAGTTGCAAATATTTTCACTGTGGGTTGTCTTTTGTTTTGTGTATGGTTTCCTTTGCTGTGCAAACACTTTTAAATTTAATTAGGTCCCTTTGTTTTGTTTTTGTTTTAGTTAGGAAGTTGGTCCAATAATGTCTTGCAGTGATTTATGTCAGAAAGTGTTTGGCCTATGTTTTCCTTTAAGAGTTTTATTGTATCTGGCCTTACATTTAGGTCTTTAATCTACTTTAATTTATATTTGTTTATGGTGTTTGGGAGTGTTCTATTCTTTTACATGTAGGTGTTCAGTTTCCCCAGTATTATTTGTTAAAAAGACTGTTTTTTCTCCTTTTTATATTCTTGCCTTCCTTCACATAGATTTGTTGACCACAGATGTATAAGTTTATCTCTGGAATTTCTATCCTGTTCCACTGATCTATGTTTCTCTTCCTCTTTTGGTTATAGTACCATACTGTTTTGACTACTGTAGCTTGGTAGTATAGTATGAAGTCATGGAGCCTGATTCCTCCAGATCATTTGTTTTCTTAAGATTACTTTGGCTATTCTGTTCTTGGTTTGTAGGTTTCTCCATAAGAATTGCCAATTTTTGGTTCTACTTCTGTGAAAAATGTCATTGGCAACTTGTTAGGTATTCTATTGTATATTTAGATTGCTTTGTGCAGTATAGGCATTTTTATACTATTGACTTTCCTAATCCAAGAGCATCGTATATGTTTCCATCAGTTTGTGTCATCTTTCATCAGTATCTTATAGTTTTCTGAGTATATGACTTTTACTTTCTAGGTAGGTTCATTCCTAGGTGTTTTATTCTTTCTGTTTTCATGGTAAACACTACTATTTCCTTAATTTCTCTTTCTGACCATTGATGGGTTTTATGACATTTCTATTTCCAGTTTTTTTTTTAATGCAATCTCCACACTGTTCTCCACAGTGGCTGTACTAGTTTGCATTCCCACTAACAGTGTAAGAGGGTTCCCTTTTCTTTGCACCCTCTCCAGCATTTATTGTCTGTAGACTTTTTGATAGCAGCCATTCTGACTGACGTCAGATGGTACCTCATTGTGGTTTTGATTTGCATTTCTCTAATAATGATTGATGTTCAACATCTTTTCATGTGTATGGCTTCTTTGAAGAAATGTTTATTTAGTTCTTTGGCCCATTTGCTTCTTTTCCAATATGAGTTTCTTTTATTTTTCTTCTCTGATTGCTATGGCTAGGGCTTCCAAAATTATCTTGAATTAAAGTGGCAAAAGTAAATATCCTTGTCTTGTTTCTGACCTTTGAGGAAATGCTTTCAGGTTTTCATTGTTGAGAATGAAGTTTGCTGTGATTTTGTCATACATGGTCTTTATTAGGTTGAGGTTTGGTCTCTTTAAGTCCACTATCTAGAGATTTTTTTTTTTAAATCATAAATGGGTGTTGAATTTTGTTAAAAGCTTTTTCTGCATCTATTGAGATTATCGTATGATTTTTACTCTTCAATTTGTTAAAGTGCTTAGCATTATTTCAATTTTCTTAAATTTACCCAGGCTTGATTTGTGACCCAAGATGTAATGTATCCAGGAGAATATTCCATGTGCACTGGAGAGAAAAGTGTATTCTGAAGCTTTTGAATAGAATGTCCTATATATATCAATTAGCGCTATCTGGATTAATATGTCATTTAAGACTTGTGTTTCCTTATTAGTTTTCTGTGTGGATGATCTGTTCATTTGTGTAAGTGTGGTGTTAAAAGCCTCTAATGTTGCTGCGTTACTGTTGATTTCCCCTTTAGTATCTGTTAGTATTTTCCTGATATACTGAGGTGGTCCTATGTTTGGTGCATATATATTTACAATTGCTATATATTTTTATTGGATTGATTCTCTGATAATGATACAGTGTCCTTCCTGGTCTCTTGTAACAATATTTCTTTAAAAGTATATTTTCTCTAATATGTGTATCATTACCCTAGCTTTCTTTTGATTACATTTGCATAAAATGCCTTTTTCCATCTTTTCAGTTTCAGTCTATATGTGCACTTATATCTGAAGTGCATCTCTTGTAGGCAGCTTATATACGGGATCTTGTTTTTTGTGTCCTTTCAGGCAGTCTATGTCTTTTGATTGGAACATTTAACCCATTTACATTTAAGGTAATTATCAATATTTATGTTTTTGTTAACATTTTATTAATTGCTTTGACTTTTTTTATGTCTTTTTTCTTCCTTTCTTTTTTTCCTCTTCTCTTGTGATTTGATAGATAACTTTGGTGTTGTGTTTGTGTTGCCTTTATTTGCGTGTCTATCTATCGTAGTTTTTTTTTTTTTTTTTTTTTTTTTTTTTTAGTTTGCTGTTCCCATAAGGTTATGATATACCAGTCTGTTTGTATACAAGGTTGTTTTAATTTGATGGTCTCTTTCTTGCCTAAAGACATTCTTTTATCATTTGTTGGGAAGTTGATCTGGTAGGACTAAATTCTCTTAGCTTTTGCTTGTCCTTAAAACATTTAATTTCACCATCAAATCTGAACGAGAATCTTGTTGAATAGAATATCCTTGGTTGTAGGTTTTCCTGTTTCATTTCTTTCAGTATATCATGCCACTCCATTCTGGCAAGCAGTTTCTGCTGAAAAAACAGCTGAAAACCTTATTGAGATTCCCTTGTATATTATATGTTGCCTTTCCCTGGTTGCTTTTAATAATTTTTATTTGCCTTTAATTCTTGTCAGTTTGATTAATATGTGTCTCAACATGTTCCTCCTTGAGTTCATCCTGTATATGATTCTCTGTGCCCCTTGGACTTGAACATTTTCTCTTTATGTTAGGATAATTATCTGTTATAATGTGTTCAAATGTTTTTTCTGGCCTTTCTTTTTCTTTTCTCCATCTGCGACATTTATAATGTGAATGGTCATTTATTCAATGTTGACCAGATCTATTCCTCAGGATTTTCTTCATTTTGTTTCAACGCTTTTTTGTTTATTCTTTTCTGTGACTGTATTTTCCACCACTCTGTTTTCTAACACACTTATAACTTTCTCTGCCTCAATTATTCTGCTATTCATTTCTTCTAGTGTACTTTTTATTTCAGTTATTTTACCATTCATCTCTGTTTGCTATTTACATTTTCTAGCTCCTTTTATTATTTTTCTTTCTTTTTTTTAAAATTTATCTTTATTAGCTGGAGGCTAATTACTTTACAATATTGTAGTGGTTTTTGTCATACATTGACATGAATCAACCATGGATTTACATGTGTTCCCCATCCCAATCCCCCCTCCCGCCTCCCTCCCCATCCCATCCCTCTGGGTCTTTCCAGTGCACCAGCCCTGAGCACTTGTCTCATGCATCCAACCTGGGCTGGTGATCTGTTTCACCCTTGATAGTATACATGTTTCAATGCTATTCTTTCAGAACATCCCACACTCACCTTCTCCCATAGAGTCCAAAAGTCTGTTCTATACATCTGTGTCTCTTTTTCTGTTTTGCATATAGGATTATCATTACCATCTTTTAAAATTCCATATATATACGTTAGTATACTGTATTGTTCTTTATCTTTCTGGCTTACTTCACTCTGTATAATGGGCTCCCATTTCATCCATCTCATTAGAACTGATTTAAATGTATTCTTTTTAATGGCTGAGTAATATTCCATTGTGTATATGTACTATAGCTTCCTTATCCATTCATTTACTGATGGGCATCTAGTCTTGGCAATTGCATCCATGTCCTGGCAATTATAAACAGTGCTGCAATCAACATTGGGGTGCACATGTCTCTTTCAGATCTGGATTCCTCGGTGTGTATGCCCAGGGGTCGGATTGCTGGGTCCTATGGCAGTTCTATTTCCAGTTTTTTTAAGGAATCTCCACAATGTTCTCCACAGTGGCTGTACTAGTTTGCAGTCCCACCAATAGTGTAAGAGGGTTCCCTTTTCTCCACACCCTCTCCAGCATTTATTGCTTGTAGACTTTTGGATAGCAGCCATCCTGACTGGCGTGTAATGGTACCTCATTGTGGCTTTGATTTGCATTTCTCTGATAATGAGTGATGTTGAGCATCTTTTCAAGTGTTTGTTAGCCATCTGTATGTCTTCTTTGGAGAAATCTCTGTTTCATTCTTTGGCCCATCTTTTGATTAGGTCATTTATTTTTCTGGAATTGAGCTTCAGGAGTTGCTTGTATATTTTTGAGATTAATCCTTTGTTTGTTGCTTTGTTTGCTATTATTTTCTCCCAATCTGTGGGTTGTCTTTTCACCTTACTTATAGTTTCCTTTGTAGTGCAAAAGCTTTTAAGTTTCATTAGGTCTCATTTGTTTATTTTTGCTTTTATTTCCAATATTCTGGGAGGTAGGTCATAGAGGATCTTGCTGTGATTTATGTCAGAGAGTGTTTTGCCTATATTGTCCTCTAGGAGTTTTATAGTTTCTGGTCTTACATTTATATCTTTAATCTATTTTGAGTTTATTTTTGTGTATGGTGTTAGAAAGTGTCCTAGTTTCATTTTTTTACAAGTGGTTGACCAGTTTTCCCAGCACCACTTGTTAAAGAGGTTGTCTTTTTTCCATTGTATATCCTTGCCTCCTTTGTCGAAAATAAGGTGTCTATAGGTTCGTGGATTTATCTCTGGGCTTTCTATTCTGTTCCACTGATCTATATTTCTGTCTTTGTGCCAGTACTAAACTGTCTTGATGACTGTGGCTTTGTAGTAGAGCCTAAAATCAGACAGGTTGATTCCTCCAGTTCCATTCTTCTTTCTCAATATTACTTTGGCTATTCGAGGTTTTTTGTATTTCCATACAAATTGTGAAGTTATTTGTTATAGTTATGTGAAGAATACCGTTGATAGCTTGATAGGGATTGCATTGAATCTATACATTGATTTGGTTAGTATACTCATTTTCACAATATTGATTCTTTCAATTCACGAACACAGTATATTTCTCCATCTATTTGTGTCCTCTTTGATTTCTTTCATCAGTGTTTTATAGTTTTCTATATATAGGTCTTTCGATTCTTTGGGTAGATATACCTCTAAATCTTTTTTTTTTTTTCCTTTATTTATTTATTTTTTCAGTGGGTTTTGTCATACATTGATATGAATCAGCCATAGATTTACACATATTCCCCATCCCGATCCCCCCTCCCACCTCCCTCTCCACCCGATTCCTCTGGGTCTTCCCAGTGCACCAGGCCCGAGCACTTGTCTCATGCATCCCTGGGCTGGTGATCTGTTTCACTATAGATAGTATACATGCTATTCTTTTGAAACATCCCACCCTCACCTTCTCCCACAGAGTTCAAAAGTCTGTTCTGTATTTCTGTGTCTCTTTTTCTATTTTGCATATAGGGTTATTGTTACCATCTTTCTAAATTCCATATATATGTGTTAGTATGCTATAATGTTCTTTATCTTTCTGGCTTACTTCACTCTGTATAATGGGCTCCAGTTTCATCCATCTCATTAGGACTGATTCAAATGAATTCTTTTTAACAGCTGAGTAATATTCCATGGTGTATATGTACCACAGCTTCCTTATCCATTCATCTGCTGATGGGCATCTAGGTTGCTTCCATATCCTGGCTATTATAAACAGTGCGGCGATGGACATTGGGGTGCATGTGTCTCTTTCAGATCTGGTTTCCTCAGTGTGTATGCCCAGAAGTGGGATTGCTGGGTCATATGGCAGTTCTATTTCCAGTTTTTTAAGAAATCTCCACACTGTTCTCCATAGCGGCTGTACTAGTTTGCATTCCCACCAACAGTGTAAGAGGGTTCCCTTTTCTCCACACCCTCTCCAGCATTTATTGCTTGTAGACTTTTGGATAGCAGCCATCCTGACTGGCGTGTAATGGTACCTCATTGTGGTTTTGATTTGCATTTCTCTGATAATGAGTGATGTTGAGCATCTTTTCATGTGTTTGTTAGCCATCTGTATGTCTTCTTTGGAGAAATGTCTGTTTAGTTCTTTGGCCCATTTTTTGATTGGGTCATTTATTTTTCTAGAATTGAGTTTCAAGAGTTGCTTGTATATTTTTGAGATTAATCCTTTGTCTGTTTCTTCATTTGCTATTATTTTCTCCCAATCTGAGGGCTGTCTTTCACCTTAGTTTCCTTTGTTGTGCAAAAGCTTTTAAGTTTCATTAGGTCCCATTTGTTTATTTTTGCTTTTATTTCCAATATTCTGGGAGGTGGGTCATAGAGGATCTTGCTGTGATTTATGTTGGAGAGTGTTTTGCCTATGTTCTCCTCTAGGAGTTTTATAGTTTCTGGTCTTACATTTAGATCTGTAATCCATTTTGAGTTTATTTTTGTGTATGATGTTGAAGAATCAATATTGTCAAAACAGCTATTCTACCCAAAGCAATATATAGATTCAGTGCATTCCCTATCAAGCTACCAACGGTATTTTTCACAGAACTAGAACAAATAATTTCACAATTTGTATGGAAATACAAAAAACCTCGAATAGCCAAAGTAATCTTGAGAAAGAAGAATGGAACTGGAGGAATCAACCTGCCTGACTTCAGACTCTACTACAAAGCCACAGTCATCAAGACATATGGTACTGGCACAAAGACAGAAATATAGATCAATGGAACAGAATAGAAAGCACAGAGATAAATCCACAAACCTATGGACACCTTATCTTTGACAAAGGAGGCAAGGATGTACAATGGAAAAAAGACAACCTCTTTAACAAGTGGTGCTGGGAAAACTGATCAACCACTTGTAAAAGAATGAAACTAGAGTACAGCAGTTTAGCAGCATCAATTTTAAGATTTCAAGTAGCTCAGCAGGAACTCCATCACTACCACTAGCTATGTTTGTAGTAATGCTTCCTAAGGCCCACTTGACCTCACAATCCAGGATGTCCAGCTCTAGATGAATGACTGCTCACACCATCATAGTTATCCAGGTCATTAAGACTTTTTGATATAGTTCTTTTGTATATACTTACCACCTCTTCTTAATCTCTTCTGCTTCTGTTAGGTCTTTACCTTTTCTGTCCTTTATCTTGCTCATCCTTGCATGAAATGTTCCTTTGATATCTCCATTGTTCTTGGAGAGATCTCTAGTTAATCTCATTCTATTGCTTTCCTCTATTCTTTGCACTGTTCATTCAAGAAGGCTTTCTTATCTCTCCTTGCTATTCTTTGGAGTTCTGCATTCAGTTGGATATAGCCTTCCCTTTCTTCCTTGCTTTTTTCTTCTCTTCTTTCCTCAGCTATTTGGAAAGTCTTTCCAGACAATTACTTTGGCTTCTTGTAGTTGTTTTTCTTTGGGGTGATTTTGATCACTGTCTCCTGTACAATTTTATGAATCTCCATTCATAGTTCTTCAGACACTCGTATCTACCAGATCTAATCCTTTGAATACGTCTGTCACCTACACTGCATAATCATAAGGGATTTTATTTAGGTCATACCTGAATGGCCTAGTTGTTTTCCCTATTTTCTCCAATTTAAGTCTGAATTTTGTGATAAGAAGCTGATGATATGAGCCACAGTCAGCTCCAGGTATTGTTTATACTGACTGTATAGAGTTGCTCTAGCTTTGGCCACAAAGAACACAATCAGGCTGATTTCATTAGACCATCTGGTGATGTCCATAAAGAGTCTTCTCTTGTGTTGTTAGAAGAGAGTGTTAACTATGATCAGTGTGTTCTCTTGACAAAACTCTGTTATCCTTTGCCTTGCTTCATTTTGTATTCCAAGGCCAAACTGGTCTGTTACTCTAGGTATCTCTTGACTTCTTATTTTTTGCATTTCAGTTCCCTATGATGAATAGGACTATTTTCTTTCTGTTAGTTATAGAAGCTTTTGTAGATCTTCATAGAACTGATCAACTTCAGCTTCTTGGGCATCAGTGGTTATGGCATAGACTTGGATTACTGTGATGTTGAATGGTTTGCCTTGTAAGTGAACTGAGATCATTCTGTCATTTTTGAGACTGCACCCAAGTGCTGAAATTTTTACTCTTGCGACTGTGAGGACTACTCCATTTTTTTCTAAGGGATTCTTTACCGCAGCAGTAGGTCATCTGAATTAAGTTCTCATGTTCCCATTCATTTTAGTTTACTGATTCCTAAGATGTCGATGTTTACTCTTGCCATCTTCTGTTTGGCCACATCCAATTTACCTTGACTCATGAATGTAACATCCAGGTTCCTATGTAATATTGTTCTTTATAGCATCAGACTTTACTTTCACCACCATACACATCCACAGCTGAACATCATTTCTGTTTTGGCCCAAGTGCTTCTTTCTTTCTGGAGCTAGTAGTAATTTCTCGCCACTCTTCCCTAGTAGCATGGTGGACACCTACTGACATGGGTGGTTCATCTTCTAATATTATATCTTCTTACCTTTTCATAGGGCTTTTGTAGTGGCTCAGTTGGTAAAGAATCTGTCTGCAATGCAGGAGACCCCATTCAATCCCTAAGTTGGGAAGTTCTACTAGAGAAGAAAATGACAACCCACTCCAGTACTCTTGCTTGGAGAATTCCATGGACAGAGGATCCAGGAAGGTTACAGTCCATGGGAACACAGAATCAGACACAACTGTGCAACTAACTTACTTTTTCATACTACCCATGAGTTTCTCCAGGCAAAAATACTGTAGTGGGTTGCTATTTCCTCCTCCACTGTACCACATTTTGTCAGAGCTCTTCACTATGACCCATCCATCTTAGGTGACCTTACAAAACATGACTCATAGCTTCATTGAATTATGCAAGCTCCTTCACCAAAATATGGCTGTGACTACATGGTCGGCCATAAAACAAACTTGATAATTACAAAAGGATTAAAATCATACAAATTATGTTCTCTGATCACACTGGATTTAAATTAGAAATCAGAAATGAAGGCAATTTGAGAGCTTCACAAATATATGGAAACTGAACAATACACATCTAAATAACCAATGGATTAAAGAAAAAAGCACAAAGAGAATGTTAAAACATCTTAACATGAATGAAAACAAAGCCACAACATGCCAAAATGTATTTCAGGAAATTTAAAGAAAAGTTTTTACAGTAGTTGTTTATATTTGCAATGTGTATATTGCAATAAAGTAGTAATATCTCAAATAAATAACCTAAATTTTACTTAAAGACAAAATGTGAAAAGGAAGCTAAACTTAAGTAAGCACAAGGAAGGAAATAATAGAGCTGAATATAAATAAATTAAAAAAAGAATAGAAAAGCAGTAGAAATTATCAATAAGCCTAAAAGCCAATTATTTGACAATATCAACAAAATTGACAAACTTTTAGTTAGATTGTTGGCCAAAAAAAACAAAAAAAAAAAAAGGACATGATACTAAGATCAGAGATAAATGAGGAGACATCACAGCAAATCTTACAGAAATAAAAAAGAAATATGAAAGAATACTGTGACAAACTGTATATCAACAAATTAGATATGTTATATGAAAAAAAATGCATTTCAATAAGAATATAATAAGGAACCAAAATTAATAGAAAAAGTAATGAAAATCTTAACAGTAAAGATAATGAAAAAGATACTTTAAAACTTCTTATGAAGAAAAGTTCCAAATTCAAATGGCTTCACTGGTGAATTCCATGCAACATTTAAATGGAATCAATACCAATGCCTCACAATTTTTTCCAAGACATAAAGTACAAGGAATCACTTCTCAACTCATTCTATCAGCCCGAAATTAATCTGATAACAAAACTAAAGATTTCAAAAGGAATTAATAGTCTTTAAGAATATGTTTCAAAGCGATATTTAAAAATTCAGAAAACGTAATCAGCAGTATTTTAAAAGGATTACAAACTATTATCAGGTGGAATTTATGCAAAGAATTAAATTTTGGATTAACAGATAAAATTAATTAATGTAAAATAACATATTAATAGAACAAAGGACAAAACCTTCATGATCTTTTAACAGACACAGAAAAGTCATGTGACAAAACCCAGTACTCTGTGATGATAAAAACACTCAACAAACTAGGAATAGAAAGAAACTTCCTCAACCTGATAAAAGTCATCTATGAAACACCCACATCTATGGTCATATTTAATAGTGAAAAATTAAATGCTTTCTAAGATCAAGAATAAGAGGATGTTGAACTCTTTACTATTACTCTTCAACATTGTACTGGATATTTTAGCCAGGACATTAAGCAAAATAAAGAAATTAAACACAACCAGATTGGAAAGAAGATTTAAACTGTATATAGATAATCCTAAGGAATGTATTAAAAACTATTAGACCTAATAACAAAAATAGTCTTTTCAACAAAGGTGCTGGGAAGAGTCCATATACACATGCAAAAGAATGAAGTTATACTTCTACCTTATGCCATATGTTAAACTTTCACTCAACATGAATTGTAGATCTACATATTAGAATTAGAACTCTTAACAAGAAAACATAGGATATATTTTTGACATTTGATAAGCAATGATTTCTTAAACATGACCTAAAAAGTGACAAAATAAAAAGTAGATAAATTAAGTTTAAAATGTAAAACTTTTGTGCCCTAAACAATTTCACCAATAAAGTGAAAAGACAGCTTATCAAGTGGTAGAAAATACCTGTAAATCTTACATCTAAGGAACTTGTATCCAGAATATTAGAAGAATCTTACACCCTGCTATAGACAATGTTTTTGTTCCTTCAAAATTCATATGTTGTATTCTTAATCCACAACGTGATGATATTTGAGGGTGAGGCCTTTGAAAGGTAATTCACTTTAGATGAATTCATACTGTTGGAGCCCCCACAATGAGAATAGTACACTTAAGTGAAGAGATATGAGACCAGAGCCTTCCCTTACTTCACAATACAAGTACACAGCAAGACAACCATCTGCATGCCAAGAATAGAGTCCTCACCTGAACTTGACCTTGCTGGTACTCTGATCTCAGGCATCTCGGTCTCCAGAGATTTGAGGAATGAAGTATAGGCTTTAAGTCACCTGGACTATGGCGTTTTGTTATAGAAAAATGAGCTGAAGAGTAACCTCAACAACAACAGTACAAATAACCTGGACAACAAGAGGACAAGCAAATAAATTAAAAAATAAGCAAGGAATTGGAGTAGACATTATCTTAAGTAGAGGTACAAATGGCTAATAAACACATGAGAAGATGTTTAACATCATTAACCATTAGAGAAATGGAAATTAAAACCATGACAAGATATCACTGCATACCCAGTAGAATACGGATATCTGACTACTAAAATACAGAAAAAAATAATTGTCAAGGATGTAAATAAAGTGCAACCATGATATATTTTTGGTGAGAATATGAATTAGTACATCCATTTTGTCAAGCAGTTTGGCAGTTTCTTATAAATTTAAATATAGTCTTGTCATATGAATCAACAAAATTATTCCCACATATAAGATAAATGAATATATATGCAAAAACTGTATGTAAATAGTTGTATCCCCAAATTCATTGATGAATGGATAAATAAATACAATATATCCACACAATGAAATATTATCTGCCAATAAAAAGTAATGAAGTACTGATACATTCTACGATATGAATGAACCCTAAAAACAGTCAGTCAGTTCAGTCACTCAGTGATGTCTGACACTTTGTGACCCCATGGACGGCAGCATGTCAGGCTTCCCTGTCCATCACCAACACTGGGAGCCTGCTCAAACTAATCTCCTTTGAGTCAGTGATGCCATCCAGCCATCTCATGCTCTGTCGTTTCCTTCTCTTCCTGCCTTCAAACTTTCCCAGCATCAAGGTCTTTTCCAATGAGTCAGTTCTTCACATCAGGTAGCCAAAGTATTGGAACTTCAGCTTCAGCATCAGTCCTTGCAATGAATATTCAAGAATGATTTCCTTTAGGTTTGATCTCCTTGCAGAACAATTTCCTTTAGGTTTGATTGGTTTGATCTCCTTGCAGTCCAAGGGCCTCTAAGAGGCTTATCCAACACCATAGTTCAAAACCATCAATTATTTGGCCCTCAGCTTTCCTTATTGTCCAATTCTCACATCCATACATAACTGCTGGAGAAACCATAGCTTTGACTAGATGGACCTTTGTCAGCAAAGCGATGCCTCTGCTTTTTAATATGCTGTCTAAGTTTGTCATAGGTTTTCTTCCAAGGATCAAGCACCTTTAAATTCCATGGCTGCAGTCACTATCTGCAGTGATTTTGGAGCCCAATAGAATAAAGTTTGTCACTATTTCCATTGTTTCTCATCTATTTGCCATGAAGTGATGGGACCAGATGCCATGATCTTAATATTTTGAATGTTGAGTTTTAAGCTAGTTTCTTCACTCTCCTCTTTCACTTTCATCAAGAGGCTGTTTAGTTCCTCTTCACTTTCTGCCATCATGCCTGTGTCATCTGCATATCTGAGCTTATTGATATTTCTCCTGGAAATCTTGATTCCAGCCTGTGCTTCATCCAGCCCGGCTTTTTGCATGATGTACTCTGCATATAAGTTAAATAAGCAGAATGACAATATACAGCCTCAACGCATTCCTTTCCCAAATGGAAACAGTCTCATGTCCAGTTCTAACTGTTCCTTCTTTACCTGCATAGAGATTTCTCAGCAGGTAAGTGAGGTGGTCTGATATTCCCATTACTTTAAGAATTTTCCACAGTTTGTTGTGATCCACACAGTCAAAGGCTTTGGTGTAGTCAATAAAGCAAAAGTAGATGTAGAAGTAGAAGTAGATGTTTTGTGGGACTCTCTTGCTTTTTCTATGATCCAACTTGAGCATCTGGAAGTTCTGAGTTCACATATTGTTGAAGCCTAGCTTGGAGAATTTTGAGCAATACTTTGCTAGTGTGTGAGATGAGTGCAACTGTGCAGTAGTTTGAACATTCTTTGGCATTGCCTTTCTTTGGTATTGGGATGAAAACTGACCTTTTCCAGTCCTGTGGCCACTGCTGAATTTTGCCAATTTGCTGCCATATTGAGTGCAGCACTTTCACAGCATCGTATTTTAGGATTTGAAATAGGTCAGCTGGAATTCCACCACCTCCACTACCTTTATTCATAGTGATATTTCCTAAAGCCCACTTGACTTTGGACTCCAGGATGTCTAGCTTTAGGTGAGTGACCATAGCATTGTGGTTATCTGATTCATTAAGATCTGTTTTGTAGAGTTCTTCTGTGTATTCTTGCCACCTCTTCTTAATATCTTCTGCTTCTGTTACGTCTGTACTGTTTCTGTCCTTTATTGTGCCCTTCTTTGCAGGAAATGTTCCCTTGGTAGCTCTAATTTTCTTGAAGAGATCTCTCATCTTTCCCATTCTATTGCTTTCCTCTATTTCTTTGCATTGATCACTGAGGAAGGCTTTCTTATCTCTCCTTGTTATTCTTTGGAACTCTGCATTCAGATGGGTATATCTTTCCTTTTCTCCTTTGCCTTTTACTTCTCTTCTTTTCTTAGCTATTTTTAAGGCCTCCTCAGACAACCATTTTGCCTTTTTGCATTTCTTTTTCTTGGGGATGGTTTTGATCACGCCTCCTGTACAATGTCATGAACCTCCATCCATAGTTCTTCAGGTACTCTGTCTATCAGATCTAAACTCTTTAATCTATATATATCACTTCTACTGTATTTGATTTAGGTCATACCTGAATGGTCTTGTGGTTTTCCCTAATTACTTCAATTTAGTATTGAATTTTGCAATAAGGAGTTCATTATCTATGCCACAGTCAAGTCCCAGTCTTGCTTTTGCTGACTGTATAGAGTTTCTCCATCTTTGACTGCCAAGAATATAATCAATCTGATTTCTATATTGATAATCTGGTTATGTCCATTTGTAGTGTCATCTCTTGTGTTGTTGGAAGAGGGGGTTTACTATGACCAGTGAGTTGTTTTTGCAAAGCTCCATTAGCCTTTGCCCCAATTCATTTTCTACTCCAAGGACAAACTTGACTATTATTCCAGGCATCTCTTGACTTTATACTTTTGCATTCCATTCCCCTATGATGAAAAGGACATCTTTTTTTTTTTTTTAAATAAAAACATTATGCAGAAAGAAAAGAATCTAGTCATAAAACACCATATATGTATGATTGCCTCCATTTTCATGTCTAGAATAGTTAAATCAAACCCAGAGAAACCGAAAATATACTTGCAGTTGCTAAGGTTGGAAAGGTGTTGTCAACGGGGAATGATTGCTAATAGAACAAGATTACTTCTTGTGATGAGGAAAACATATAAAACTAAAGTATTAGTGGTTCCCAAACTCCATTAATATACTAAAAAACATCATTGATTATATACTTTAAATGGGTGTATTTTATGGTATGTAAATTATCTCAATAAAACTATTTTAAAAATTAATATGATTGACTATATTAACAGTCCACAAAAGGAAAACCACATGACAATTTCAAATATGTTTAAAATAATGTCACAAAACTCATTTGTAATAAATGATTTGTTAAGTGGAATGAATATACACTCATTATTTTAAAAAGGTTATGATTAACGTTTTAAGAATATAATGAAACTTCCTTAACCTTACAAAAGATATCTATAAGTACTTAAAGCTAATATACCACTTAATGGTGAAATATAGAATGGTTTCCCCTCATAATTAGAAGTAATTCAAGGATATACTATTTCACCACTTCTCTTAAAATTTGTTCTAGAGATCGTAACAAGTGCAATAAAGCAAGAAAAATAAATAAATAAAATATATACTGAGACATAGCTGACACCAAGTTCCTGGAAAACAACTGAAGCAAACATCTCATTCTTTAGGTTTCTTGCTGTTTGGAGAACAGACATTCTATAGCTGGAGAAGATGGTAAACAGTAAAACCTGATTTTTTTTTTTCAGATAGCTTGAGAAATATGTTCTGATATTATATCAGAGCTTTTCCCAGCTAACTTGAAGTCATGCTCAAAAACGTTTCCTGCCATAATCATGGTGACAGAGAGCCAGGCAATGCAATGATGAATCAAATATTTTATCACTGGAAAATTTGACAGCAAAGAGACTAGTTAGGAAGCTATATACTCCTGATCAAAAACATTGTAAACAAGAGGGACCTTTGAAGGATCAAAGGAGAACACAATGGACTATGTGGAAGACAGGATAAAGCACTTTGCACACACCCCGTTGTGGTCACTGTACCCCTCCCTGGCCTGAGTAAGTAAGTGTGCCTCAACCAGCCACTGCATTTGCTCCCTCTCACCTGGGTGTGGAACAGATTCCTGAGGGCAGAACAATGCAGAGTTGGGGCCAAAACCAAAACTGAGCCCCAGGGATGGTGAAACTAAGGAAGAGGGGCAGAAATCTCTTCATGTAGCTACATAAGCCACAGGTTAAATCCAAACAATCAGCTTGGTAAATCACATGTCTGTGGAATATCTATTTACAATTAGTATTCTCACAACTGAGACCAGTCTAGCTTTAGCAGCAGTGAAATTTGGAGGAAAGTATATGTGAGTGTTGGACAAGGTCAAAATCTGACCTGACTCCACAGTTCCCAGAGCAGGGCCAGAAACCTGCCTAGAGGTACTGAAGGCAGAGGGTACATGAAAAAGGCAATGTACCTGAAAAAGGTACATTTCTCCTGGGAAGGCAGAGGTTGGCTGTGGCTCACTGTGGGAGCAAGGACAGTGATAGAGGAGGCCCCAAGAAAATATCCTTCCTATTATTAGTTTTTGTTTGTTTTATTTTGTTCAGTTGTTGGTGGTGATTTTTATTATTTTTTTACTTGTAAAAATATTTTCAAATTTCTATTTCTATTCATTTTTGTTTTGTTGTTTTTTCTTATTTTTCTTCTTTTTTGATCATTTCCATGTGTCTATTCTGTGTTTTCTTTCTTTTCTTAAAATTTGCTACTTTTGCTTTGTTTTTTATTTTCTTTTTTTGTTAGTTTAGTCCTTATTGATTGTTTTCAGTTTTTAGTTCTTTGTTTTCTTTTAATTTTATGTCTGCTTCTTTGTTTTTGTTGTATCATTTGTCTTGGGCTTGGTTTTACTTTTTGTTTTCTTTCTTCTTTTTGTTGTGTGTGTACTGTTGTTGCTGTTTGTTTTCATCTTGGGTTTCACCATTTTGCTTTCATTTCCTTGTCATTTTCTGTTTTCCCCTTTGTTCTCTGGACATGCTTTGCAGCTTATGGGCTGTTGGTTCCTTGATCAGGGGTTGGGCTTAGGTTTCTGGGGTGAGACTAATGAGTTCAGGATGCTGGACTTACCAGAGAACTTCTGAGCCCAGGAAATATTAATTGGCATGCACTTTTGTGGAGATATCCATCTCAACAAGACCTAGGCCCACTCAACTGCCTGTAGGCTTCAGTGCTTGACACCTCATGCCAAACAACAGGAAGAAAGGAATACAGGCCCACCCATCCATAGGCCAGCTCCCTAAAGTGGTACTAAGCTCATAAACTCTCAAACCCACCACAATGCAGTCCTTCCCTTTAGAGAAGGAAGATTCAGACCCATAAAACAGAGGGCAAGCAGCAGGCCCTCTCAACAGGAAGCCTACACAAGCCCCTGTGCCAATCTCACCAACCTGAGGGCAGACAACAGAAATAAGAGGAATTATCACCCTGCAGCCTGTGGAAAGGAGACCATAAACACAGTAAGTTAGACAAAATAAAATGACAGAAAAAATATATTGCAGATGAAGTAGCAAGGTACAAATCCACAAGGCCAAATAAGTGAGGAGGAAATAGGCAATGTACCTGAAAAAGAATTCCAAGTAATGATAACAAAAATGATCCAAGATCTCAGAAACAGAATAAACACATGGATTGAGTAAAACAGGAAAATATAAGAAGAAAAGAGAAGAAATAAAGAAAAAGAATCAGTGAGGAACAACACAAATCAAACGAAAAATAAACTAGAATGAGTCAATAGCAGAAAAACTGAGGCAGAAGAACAAATTGGTGATCTAGAAGATAGAAAGGTAAAAATAGTTGCCATAGTGCAGAAAAAAAGAATTAAATTAGGACAATATCAGAGGTCTTTGGGACATTAACTGCATTAACATTCAAATTATAGGGGCCAAGAAGAAGAGAAGAATAAAAGGCCTGAGAAAATATTTCAAGACATTATAGTCAAAAGCTTCCCTAATATGAAAAAGCAAATAGTAAAAGGTCCAGGAAGCTGAGGGAGTCCCATACAGGGTAAACCCAAGGAGAAACATAACGAGAGATATATTGATGAAACTAACACACACACACACACACACACACACACACACACACACACACACACAATATTGAAAGCAGAAAGGGAAAAGTGACAAATAAAGTACAAGGAAATGCCCATAATATTATCAGCTGGTTATTCAACAGAAACTTTGTCGGCCAGTAGGGTGTGGAAAGTTATACTTAAAGTACTGAAATGGAAAACCCTACAACCAAGATCATTCTAACCAGAAAGAATCTCTTTAAGATTCAATATAGAAACCAAAAGCTTTACAGACAAGCCAAAGCTAAGAGCATTCAGAATCACCAAACAGGCTTTCTAACAAATTCTAAGGGAACTTCTTTAGGTGAGAAACACAACGAAAGGAAATGATCCAGAAAAAGTAAACCCCAAATAATGAAAAAACTGGTAATAGTCCCTTGTACAGCAAGGAGATCAATCCAGTCAATCTTGAGGGAAATCAACCCTGAATACTCATTGGAAGGGCTGACGTTGAAGCTGAAGCTTCAGTATTTTGATCACCTGATGTGACTCTACACATGGACATCACCAGATGGTCAACACCAAAATCAGGTTGATTATATACTTTGCAGCCAAAGATGGGGAAACTCTATACAGTCAGCAAAAACAAGACTGGGAGCTGACTGTGGCTCAGATCATGAACTCCTTATTGCCCAATTCAGATTTAAACTGAGGAAGATAGGAATAACCACTAGACCATTCAGGTATGCCCTAATTCAAATCCCTTATGACTATACAGTGGAAGTGAGAAATAGATTTAAGGGACTAGATCTGACAGACAGAGTGCCTGATGAACTATGAATGGAGGTTCGTGACATTGTACAGGACACAGGGATCAAGACCATCCCCATGAAAAAGGAATGCAAAAAGGCAAAACGGTTATCTGAGGAGGCCTTACAAATAGCTGTGAAAAGAAGAGAAGCGAAAAGCAAAGGCATAAAGGAAAGATATTCCCATTTGAATGCAGAGTTCCAACGAATAGCAAGGAGAGATAAGAAAGTCTTCCTCAGTGATCAATACAAAGAAATAGAGGAAAACAACAGAATGGAAAAGACTAGAGATCTCTTCAAGAAAATTAGTGATACCAAGGGAACATTTCATGCCAAAATGGGCTCAATAAAGGACAGAAATGGTATGGACCTAACAGAAGCAGAAGATATTAAGAAGAGGTGGCAAGAATACACAGAAGAATTGTACAAAAAAGATCTTCATGACCCAGATAATCACAATGGTGTGATTACTCACCTAGAACCAGACATCCTGGAATGTGAAGTCAAGTGGGCCTTAGAAAGCATCACTACGAACAAAGCTAGTGGATGTGATGGAATTCCAGTTGAGCTATGTCAAATCCTGAAAGATGATGCCGTGAAAGTGCTGCACTCAATGCCAGCAAATTTGGAAAGCTCAGCAGTGGCCACAGAACTGGAAAAGGTCCGTTTTCGTTCCAATCCCTAAGAAAGGCAATCCCAAAGAATACTCAAACTACCGCACACTTGACTCATCTCACACGCTAGTAAAGTAATGCTCAAAATTCTTCAAGCCAGGATTCAGTAATACATGAAGAGAGAACTTCCAGATGTTCAAGCTGGTTTTAGAAAAGGCAGAGGAACTAGATATCAAATTGCCAATATGCGCTGGATATCGAAAAAGCAAGAGAGTTCCAGAAAAGCATCTATTTCTGCTTTATTGACTACGCCAAAGCCTTCGACTGTGTGGATCACAATAAACGGTGGAAAATTCTGAAGGAGATGGGAATACCAGACCACCTGACTTGCCTCTTGAGAAACCTGTATGCAGGTCAGGAAGCAACAGTTAGAACTGGACATGGACAAACAGACTGGTTCCAAATAGGAAAAGGAGTATGTCAAGGCTGTATATTGTCACTCTGCTTATTTATCTTCTATGCAGAGTACACCATGAGAAACTCTGGGCTGGAAGAAGCACACGCTGGAATCAAGATTGCCGGGAGAAATATCAATAACCTCAGATATGCAGATGACACCACCCTTATGGCAGAAATTGAAGAGGAACTAAAGAGCCTCTTGATGAAAGTGAAAGAGGAGAGTGAAAAAGTTGGCTTAAAGCTCAACATTCAGAAAACTAACATCATGGCATCTGGTCCCATCACCTCATGGGAAATAGATGGGGAGACAGTGGAAACAGTGTCAGGCTTTATTTTTTTGGGCTCCAAAATCACTGCAGATGGTGACTGCAGCCATGAAATTAAAAGATGCTTACTCATTGGAAGGAAATTTATGACCAACCTAGATGGCATATTAAAAAGCAGAGACATTACTTTGCCAACAAAGGTTCGTCTAGTCAAGGCTATGGTTTTTCCAGTGGTCATGTATGGATGTGAGAGTTGAACTGTGAAGAAAGCTGAGTGCCAAAAAATTGATGCTTTTGAACTGTGGTGTTGGAGAAGACTCTTGAGAGTCCCTTGAACTGCAAGGAGATCCAACCAGTCCATCCTGAAGGAGATAAGTCCTGGGTGTTCTTTGGAAGGACTGATGCTGAAGCTAAAACTCCAATATTTGGCCACCCCATGCAAAAAGTTGGCTCATTGGAAAAGACCTTGATGCTGGGAGGGATTGGGGGCAAGAGGAGAAGGGGACGACAGAGGATGAGGTGGCTGGATGGCATCACCGACTCGTTGGGCATGATTCTGATTAAACTCCAGGAGTTTGTGATGGACAGGGAGGCCTGGCCTGCTGCAATTCATGGGGTCGGAAAGAGTTGGACACGACTGAGTGACTGAAGTGACTGACTGAACTGATGTGAACAGATGATTCACTGGAAAAGTCCCTAGTGCTGGGAAAGACTGAGAAAAGGAGGAGAAGAGGGTGCCAGAGGATGAGATGGTTTTGTGGCATTGCCAATGCAATGGACAAGAACTTGGCCAAACTTCAGCGGATGATGAGGGGCAGGGAGGCCTGGTATTCTTCAGTCCATGAGGTGGCAAAGAGTCAGATATGACTGGGTTACTGAACAGCAACAACAACAATAGGAACATGCATCCTAAGTCACTCTGGTAGTCATGTACTGATGTGAGAGCTGGACCATAAAAAAGGCTGAGTACCAAAGAATTGATGCTTTTGAACTGTGGTGCTTAAGAAGAGTCTTGAGAGTACCTTGGACAGAAAGTAGATCAAACCAGTCAATCTTAAAGGAAATCAAATCTGATTATTCATTAGAAGGGCTGATGCTGAAGCTGAAGCTTCAATACTTTGGCTACCTGATGTGAAGAACCAATTCATTGGAAAAGAACCTGATGCTACAAAAGATTGAGGGCAAGAGGAGAAGTGGGTGACAGACGATGAGATGGCTAGATGGCATAATCAACTCAATGGACATGAGTTTGAACAAACTCAAGGAGATAGTAAAGTACATGGAAGCCTGGTGTGCTGCAGTCCGTGGGGTCACAAAGAATTGGACATGACTGAGCAATGGAACAACAACTGATGAATCAAAGATCTCATAAACAGATGGATAGATATAGTGTGTTGTTGGCTTAGAATAATCAGTATTGTGAAAATTACTATATTACCCAAAGCAATCTATAGATTCAATACAATCCCATCAAATTACCAGTGGCATTTTTCAAAGAATTAGAAAAAACAATTCCAATTTGTATGGAAACACAAAAGACCTTGAATACCCAAATAAATCTTGAGAAAGAAAAACAGAGTCAGTAATCAAGTTTCTTGACTTCAGGCTATACTACAGAATTACAATAATCAAGATATTAATATATGGTACTAGCACAAAAACAGAAACAGATCAGTGGAATAGGACAGTAAACCAAGACATAAACCCATGCACATGTGGTCACCTAATCTATGACAAAAAAGACAAAAATATACAATGGAGAAATGACAGTCTCTTAAATAAGTGGTGCTGGGAAAACTGGACAACTCCATGTGAAAGAATGAAATTAGAACACTCTCTAACACCAGGCCTCCCTGGTGGCTCTGATGGTAAAGAATCTGCCTGCAGTGCTGGAGACCTGGGTTTGATCCTTGGGTTAGGAAGATCCCCTGGAGAAGGGAATGACTAGGAACTCTAGTATTTTTACCTGGAAAATTCCATGGACAGAGGAGCCTGTCAGGCTACAGTCCTTGGGGTTGAGAAGAATTGGACACAATTAAGTGACTTTCATTTTACTTCACTTCTAACACCATACACAAAAATACACTAAAAATGGATTAAAGACCTAAATGTAAAGCCAGACACTACAAAACTCTTAGAGGAAAATATAGGCAGAACACTCTTGAAAGAAATCTCAGCAAGCTCTTCTTTGACCCACTTCCTAGAGAAATTAAAATAAAGACAAAAATAAACCAAAGGAAACTAATTAAACTTAAAAACTTTTTCATATCAAAGAAAACCATAAATAAGACAAAATTGACAATGCTAAGAATGGGAGAAAATATTTTCAAATGAAGGAATTGACAAAGGTTAATCTCCACAATATATATAAACAGCTCATGCTGCTCAATATCAACATGGGTGCATATTAGGCACTGAGAAACTTTTTAAAATTATACCTATACAATTATGGATTTAAAATCAGTAAAATTTACTTTTCCTTAACATGATAAATGGAAAAAATTAAGAAACAGCACATGACCTCTCCTGCCTACTACCATCCTGGTTGTTGTTTAGTCACTAAGTCATGTCCAACTCTTTTGCAACCCCATGAACCTTTTTGCAGGTGATTTCTCAGGCAAGAATACTGGAGCAGGTTGCCATTTCCTTTTCCAGGGGATCTTCTTGACCTAGGTATCAAACCCGCATCTTCTGAGTACTTATGACTCACCAGGGAAGCCTTTACCACCATTCTACTCTTGTGTAAAATCAAGAGGCAACTACTTTGAGAATACTATGTGTAGCTGACGAATTCTAAGTCACAGATTCTAAGAAAACATCTAAGCAGCTGCCTTGCTGGCTCCTGCCCTTCCAAATTTGATTTGAATTTACAAATCAATGAAATGAGAGCCAGAAATGTGACTTGCCCAACATTCCTCTGCTGTTTATTGGCAGAGTTTAGAGTTTAGCCTGAACTTCAGACTCCTAGTTCCATGTACTTTTATGATGAAAAGATAGCGACTAATGCAGAGTCAAAACTCAAAGACAATTTTCAGGAAAGACATGAAGTGGGGGCAGAGGGGTGGACAGGGATGGGAATAGCCTTGTTCATGAAATCTGGAATAAGAGTATTGAGAGCTTTTTCCCTAAAGTTTGAAAGGTAACAGTTTAAGGCAAATTAATAAAGTGATGTTTTTACACAGCAAATAGTAATTTAAAGCAATTGTTATCCCAAGTAGTATAGAGTAGAAATATAAATAAAATCCAAAAAGATTTAGGCAGTCATAGAAAATACATTAATAATATGCTATTATTAAGGGAAACTGCTGCTGCTGCTAAGTCGCTTCAGTCATGACCGACTCTGCGACCCCATAGACGGCAGCCCACCAAGCTCCCCCGTCCCTGGGATTCTCCAGGCAAGAACAATGGAGTGGGTTGCCATTTCCTTCTCCAATGCATGAAAGTGAAAAGTGAAAGTGAAGTTGCTCAGTCGTGTCTGACTCTTCACGACCCCATGGACTGCAGCCTACCAGGCTCCTCTGTCCATGGGATTTTCCAGGCAGGAGTACTGGAGTGGGTTGCCGTTGCCTTCTCTGGGTAAGGGAAGCTAGTAAGGGAATAAGATATGGTGCAAGTAATAGTGGACTATAGATTCCTGAGTTCTAGGCCTGAGTTCTGGTCATTTTTTATTGAGCCACTTTGGGACCTTAGGCAAAACTCTTTCTTTATCTGTGCCTAAATTTTCTATCTGTCAAATGGAGGAATTAGGCTAGAACATAATTTCTTAATATGTGTTTTTAGAACATCAAGTCCATTAAGAACATCAAGTCCATTAAATTCTCTGAAAAAGGAGTTTTCATAGCCAAATGATTTGAACTAATGTGAAATATTTTGTCTCCTTAAGGTTAACAACACATATTAGAGTGTTAAGGACACTTGGAAATCCTAATGTATAGAACACTGCTAAACTTTATTTCCTGGAGGAGGAAATGGCAATCCACTCTAGCATTCTTGCCTGGAGAATAGCATGGACAGAGGAGCCTGGTGGGCTACAATCCATAGGATTGCAAACAGTCTGACACAGCTGAGCAACTAAGCACAGACTTTATTTCACTCAATATATTTCAAACTTATCTAATCACATAATCCATTTTTCTTAGAATACTTTTTAATATCATATAGGAATACCATTTCATGAAACCTCCTTTCTGAGAACTGCAATCTTCCTTTGAGAACAATGATGTTGGTTAAGGCAGGCCTGGCATGCATTCTACAGTATGGTCTTTTTGATATACAATGGATAACAAGAATATGTGTTAGGGGAATTATGCACACATATATGTACACATATACACACATCTAATGTGCACATGTGTATACACAAAAACATACACATGTCAAATATCTTCCAAATACCCTTCAGAATTTACTCCCAGAGAGGATGACCAGAAAGAATTTCATTTCTAGGCTCTTGTGCTTTATGGGTTCAGCCAACAAGAGGCACCCTCAAATAACTGGATAAAAAACACTGAGGTCAAGATTATTATTCCTTTGGCTTCTTCTATGAGAACTTGCCTTGGGCTGCTTGAGTCTCTCAGTTGAAAAACACTGCTTATTTCAAGGTGGCCAACTCTAAAGAACTGTCTCTTCCTTCAGATTCTAGCAATTGCTCCCTCCCCTAGGGATGACAGCTCAAGGGCTACTATCTTGGCATACTGTCTTAATCTTTGTTGCTCATCTAAATCTACCCTTTTGTAAATAGCTTCTCTGTGAAAACATCTGGCTCAAAGTATCCTATACTGAGTGTGCTATCTGATTCTAATTGGGACCCTAACTAACCCACTGTTTTCAACAGCTTGAATTTTAGGGTCATGTGGGTTTTGGGGAGCATACATAGTGGAGATCAATGGGCTTGGAGCCCAGGAAAAGGACAGGAACTAGAACTAGAGATTTGGGATTCATTGGTTATAAGAGGAAGTGAAAGCTGTGGCAGTGGAAATAATTGCCCAGTGGGAGTACAGAGTGAAAGGAGGACATAAGGAGGAAAAGAGCCTGCAAAGAGGAAATATGCTCACACTCTGAACTCTTGGAAAGCCAAATTATTAAGCAAATGCATAAGATTATTTAATGATCAAATAGCCAGACAATGAAGAGGTAGATACATTTGAGGAATATTTTATCAAGACCATCTCTACCTATTAGAAGCACTTCTTCTAGTGACTTGAGTTTGGGATTCCTTCAGATTCTAGTGGTGCTTGGACTTCCCTCAGTACACACTAATACCCTGTCTTTCTCTGTCCATAATTACAGACTTTCTTCCTGATTCATGCATTCTCCCTTCTAATATTGACACAACTAATAAAGCTATAACTAAGTCATTCTTTCTGTTTCAGGCAGAGAAATATGCTTTGTCTTGACAGTAAATTTTCATTTTATTGACAATTTTTTGAGGTCTAGGATTATCTTATTGCCCTGTGTATCTCACAAAGTATATCACTGCAGTGATCCCAGCAAAACCAAATACCAGTGGAGACCTCAGTTTCCAGTCTTGCCATTATAGGGAAAGTATTCTAACCCATAGGAACTTAATGATAAGTTTATAAGAAGATGCAAGCTGGAATCATGAAAGGTCCTTAGACTACCAATCAGGAAATCTGGGTTCTAGATCCAGAAATGAATTAAATTTCAATGTGATATTTGGCCATACATTTCTCTTCTATAACATGAGAATTGTATTAAATCAATATTTTTCAAAGTGTGTTCCTTGGAGCCCAAGAGAACTACTTCAGACAGCACTTTAAGAAGCAAAGGGAGACTGGAAAAAAGTGGGCTCTGGGTCCATTTCCCCACTTTTCCAGAGAATCTCTGTTTTTCTCTCATAATCTCTGACTCCATGTAAGATTTCATTTGAAGCAAATACTTCATGCAAAACCAACTAACTGACCACCACCATCACTAATGACTTAAAGAAAACCAGCCTAAATTACTAACATCTTTGATATCCCTTACAGTGCTGATAGTTTAAAGTTTATAGATGAGGGCATAGAGGGGAGTGTCCTATCTAAAGAGGGCTGCTTTGGGAGATCCTTCCTCTTGTTCCTAGGCATGGTCATTAGGTAGACAGAGGAAGGCTATAGCTGATTGATCTCAGACTCCTGGTTCTGGTGCTGTTTTAGTCTGTTTTAATTCCTGATAGCTAGTTTTGTGATGGCAGAAAGGGGAAGCTTAGAGATTATTATGATGTGTTTTTTTTTTTTTTTTTTTTTTGTATCCCTCCCAGTGTGCAATATTCTGGACTACCTGGAAGGAGGTTACTATTTAGGTAAGATGGGCCAGGCTTTAAAATTGGAAAGCAAACAAACTTGAAATGTTTCTGTCACCAAATCCTTCTTTCAGATCTTTCTGCTTCCATCTTTATTCATTCTTCTGTTTCTTTTGTGGTTGGAACAAGTCTAAGTACAAATGAAATCTCCTCCAGCTGGTCATTATCTCTAGACAGATCCTGAAGTACAGGGAAATGTGTAGTTGTCACCACTTGCTTTACATCTGGAATCTCAAAAGAGGAATTTCAAAAAGACAATTATTGACCTATGCTTTCTAACAAGAATCCTGATGCTGGGATGGGTGGAGACTGAAGATGATGGAGATAGAATTCTCTCTTCATTTTAGCAAAGAAGTGGGTGCAGGAAAGATGAGCCTCCACAGAAGAAGATGTGAATTGGTTGGCAGGAATGTGATTTGCAAGACCAGACAGGGAAAGGCACTAAATGAGAACCCTCAGAATTTAAATTCCAGCTGACTTTATAGGAACTTTGATAAGAAAAAGGAACTATGAGCTCAAACTGCTGAGAAAAGCTGGAAAAAGACTCAGAAATCATGATGTCAGAGGATACAAGAAGTCATTCTTCTGTCAGGGTTTCTGTGTCTTCTCACTTTTACTCACTAATTCTAAACATTCATTTCTGAGAGGCTTGGGGAGAAAGGACTAGGGATCAATACTGAAATCACCTTGGATTCTATAATATCAATTTTCAAGTTTGTTCAGAAACCTAGACTTACAGACATGGTGTCATAATGAATTCAAGTTCATGTCAATGAACACTGATTGAAGCACCTATTAAGTGTCTGACCATGTGTTAAGCCAAGAAGTTCATGGCCCAGGGGAAGAAAGCAAACATAATTTCAGTGCAATGCAGTAAGTAGAGTTATGGAGGTCAGAAGAGTATGCCAGAGAAACACAGAGGAGGGACACAACTGAAAGACACATAGGTTCATAGAACATCAGAGTTGGATGGAAAATGTGAGTCCCAGAATACTGAAGGGACTTTTTCAAGGTTATAGAGCAAGCCAGTAGCAGAATTGGAATTGTGGTTTAGAGAATAAAGCATAGGCAGCCTTCTGTCAAACATATTCTGTCATTCTGCATAGACAAATTGGTGGCTTCTTTCAAGAGGAGTTCTCTGACCTATAAAGTATCCTATAATGCTGACTTGGGGGAAACAAAATCTAAGAGAAGCTCGTGAGTGTTTTCTGCAGTGTGTATACATGCCCACTGACTTCCTGGAAAAGCATAGTATATCTGTCTCTCTATGTTCTATCTCTTCTTATGATAGGCTCATAAAGAAATCTGCCATCACACACAAAAAATCCTGCCTCACAAAGAAATCTGCCTAGTACAGGAGTACTAGGGTCTGTAAGTTTGTCATTCTCAAAGCAGTGCAATTCTGGGTGGGAAGAAGGCATACTGGGTCCCTTTCTGTTTCAAAAATTGTAGTTTCTAGTAGATTGTTAAGACAGAAGGAAGGTATATGTTTCTGATCCAGTTCTGTTGACAATATTTAATATGCTTGTAACGTGTTTGGTACATCTCTAGTAGCAGGAAAGCCATTCTCCCTCAGAAATAGACTTTCATCTCAGGAAAAATCTGCTAGAAAGTATTCTCTTATGCCAAATAGACTGTCATTTGATTCCCAGAAATTTCTGCCCTTTGGGGATTTTCTCATTAGGTTTATCTCCTCTTCCTTTCCAAGATTTGAAGACCACAACTATTTCACCTTAAGTTTTCACTTTTTTAGGTTCAACACTCCCAAGTCAAGACTTGGACTACAGCCTCATCCTTAATTATGATCATCTGGACCCATTATTGCTTGCATACTCTTTCATATATTGCTGATGTGAGTGTTAACTTTCAGATATGCATGCATGCGTGCTAAGTTGCTGCAGTCATGTTTGACTCTTTGCGACCCCATGGACTGTAGCTCGCCAGGCTTCTCTGTCCATGGGATTCTCCAGGCAAGACTACTGGAGTGGGTTGCCATGCCCTCCTCCAGGGAATCTTCTCAACCCAGGAATCAAAACCGCATCTCTTATGTCTCCTGCATTGGCAGGCATGTTCTTTACCACTAGGGCCACCTGACATATCCAATTTGCAGATATGCAGGATAGTTATTTGGCAGCATCTATAAACATTTAAAATATGTGTACCTATGACCCAGGAACTCTGATTCCAATATTCTATCGGACAGAAACAGCATCAGTTTATGTTTATATTTTATAATATAAAAAAAATGGAAGAACTTAAGTGCTCATTAAAGAACATTGATTTTAAGATTTAGATATAGCCATACTATGAAAGAAAATGCTAGCTCTGATATGAAGAAGATATGTTAATAATAAGGAAAGGTGCCCAAGGTACATTAAGTGAAAAAAAAAACAAGTTGAAAATCAATACGAATGGTATGAACTCATTTTTGTAAAGAAAACAAAATTATATTGGATATATTTATGCATAAACAAAACTTTTATGTACACAGGAAACATCTGGAAAGACATACACTAAATAATCTTTAAGAAGTGCATTTTGGGGCACTTCCACTTTTTTCCTTTATAAGCTTATGCATTGGTTCTAATGAATATGGAGTACTCCTGCATATTAAAATACATTAAGATATTTTAGATTCTGTATATATTTGTTAGAATATGGTATTTATCTTTCTCTTTCTGACTCACTTCACTCTGTATAATAGGTTCTAGGTTCATCCATCTCATTAGAACTGACTCAAATGCATTCCTTTTTATGGCTGAATAATATTTCATTGCATTTCTTCTTTACTTGGGGATCATCTTGATCCCTGTCTCCTGTACAATGTCAGGAACCTCTGTCCGTAGTTCATCAGGCACTCTGTCTATCAGCTCTAGTCCCTTAAATCTATTTCTCACTTCCACTGTAAAATCATAAGGGATTTGATTTAGGTCATACCTGAATGGTCTAGTGGTTTTCACACATTCTTCAATTTAACTCTGAATTTGACAACAAAGTGTTCATGATCTGAGCCACAGTCAGCTCCTGGTCTTGTTTGTGCTGACTGTATACAGCTTCTCCATCTTTGGCTACAAAGAATATAATCAATCTGATTTCGGTGTTGACCATCTGGTGATGTCCATGTGTAGAGCCTTCTCTTGTGTTGTTGGTAGAAGGTGTCTGCTATGACCAGTGTGTTCTCTTGGCAAAACTCTATTAGCCTTTGCCCTGCTTCATTCCATACTCCAAGGCCAAATTTGCCTGTTACTCCAGGTATTTCTTGACTTCCTACTTGTGCATTCCAGTCCCTTATAATGAAAAGGACATCTTTTTTTGGGTGTTAGTTCTAAAAGGTCTTGTAGGTCTTCATAGAACCATTTAACTTCAGCTTCTTCAGTGTTACTGGTTGGGGCATAGACTTGGATTACCATAATATTGAACAGTTTGCCTTGGAAACTAACAGAGATCATTCTGTCATTTTTGAGATTACATCCAAGTACTGCATTTCAGACTCTTTTGTTGACTATCATGGCTACTCCATTTCTGCTAAGGGATTCCTGCCCACAGTAGTAGATATAATAGTCATCTGAGTTAAATTCACCCACTCCAGTCCATCTTAGTTGGCTGATTCCTAGAATGTAGACGTTCACTCTTGCCATCTCCTGTTTGACCACTTCCGATTTGCCTTGATTCATGGACCTAACATTCCAGGTTGCTATGTAATATTGCTCTTTACATCATCGGACCTTGCTTCTATCACCAGTCACATTCACAACTGCGTATTTTTTTTTTTTTTTGCCCGGGTTCCATCTCTTCATTTTTTCTGGGGTTATTTCTCCACTGATCTCCAGTAGCATATTGGGCACCTACCGACCTAGGAGTTCATCCTTCAGTGTCCTATCTTTTTGCCTTTTCATACTGTTCATGGGGTTCTCAAGGCAAGAATACTGAAGTGGTTTGCCATTCCCTTCTCCAGTGGAACACATCTGTCGTACCTCTCCACCATGACCAGTCAGTCTTGGGTGGCCCCACAAGGCAATGGTTTAGTTTCATTGAGTTAGACAAGCTGTGGTCTGTGTGATTAGATTGGCTCGTTGTGTGTGATTGTGGTTTCAGTCTGTCAGCCCTCTGATGCCCTCTCTCAGCACCTACCATCTTACTTGGCTGTCTGAGGAGGCATTGCAAATAGCTGTGAAAAGAGGAGAAGTGAAAAGCAAAGGAGAAAAGGAAAGATATACCCATTTGAATGCACAGTTCCAAAGAATAGCAAGGAGAGATAAGAAAGCCTTCCTCAGCGATCAGTGCAAAGAAATAGAGGAAAACAATAAAATAGGAAAGACTAGAGATCTCTTCAAGAAAATTAGAGATACCAAGGGAACATTTCATGCAAAGATGGGCTCAATAAGGACATAAATGGTACAGACCTAACAAAGCATAATATATTCAGAAGAAGTGGTAAGAATACATGTAAGAACTATACAAAAAAAGATCTTCACGACCCAGATAATCATGATGGTCTGATGACTCACCTAGAGCCAGACATCCTGTAATGTGAAGTCAAGTGGGCCTTAGGAAGTATCACTATGAACAAAGTAGTGGAGGTGATGGAATTCCAGTTGAGTTATTTCAAATCTTAAAAGATGATGCTGTGAAACTGCTGCACTCAATATATCAGCAAATTTGGAAAACTCAGCAGTTGTCACAGGACTGGAAAAGGTCAGTTTTCATTCCAATCCTAAAGAAAGGCAATGCCAAAGAGTGCTCAAACTACCACACCATTGCACTCATCTCATACTCTAGTAAGGTAATGCTCAAAACCAAGCCAGGCTTCAGCAATACGTGAACCATGAACTTCCAGATGTTCAAGCTGGTTTTAGAAAAGGGAGAGGAACCAGAGATCAAATTGCCAACATTAGCTGGATCATTAAAAAAGCAAGAGCATTCCAGAAAACAAAACAAAACAAAATAAAACACATCTATTTCTGCTTTATTGACTATGCCAAAGTCTTTGACTGTGTGGATCACAATAAACTGTGGAAAATTCTGAAAGAAATGGAAATGCCAGACCACCTGACTGGCCTCTTGAGAAATCTGTATGCAGGTCAGGAAGCAACAGTTAGAGCTGGACATGGAACAACAGACTGGTTCCAAATAGGAAATGGAGTATGTCAAGGCTGTATATTGTCACCCTGCTTATTTAACTTTTATGCAGAGTAAAACATGAGAAATGGTGGGCTGGAGGAAGCACAAGCTGGAAACATTGCCAGGAGAAACAACAATAACCTCAGATATGCAGATGACACCACCCTTATGGCAGAAAAACTAAAGAGCCTCTTGATGAAAGTGAAAGAGGAGACTGAAGAAGTTGGCTTAAAGCTCAACATTCAGAAAACTAATATCATGACATATGGTCCCATCACTTCATGGGAAATAGATGGGGAAACAGTGGAAAGAGTGGCTGACTTTATTTTTATGGGCTGCAAAATCACAGCAGATGGTGATTGCAGACATGAAATTAAAAGACGCTTGCTCCTTGGAGGGAAAATTATGACCAACCTAGAGAGCATATTAAAAAGCAGAGACATGACTTTGCCAACAAAGGTCTGTCTAGTCAAGGCTATGGTTTTTCCAGTGGTCATGTATGGATGTGAGAGTTGGAATGGAAAGAAAGTGGAGCACTGAAGAATTGGTGCTTTTGAACTGTGGTGTTGGAGAAGACTCTTGAGAGTCCTTTGGACAGCAAGGAGATCCAACCAGTCCATCCTAAAGGAGATCAGTCCTGGGTGTTCATTGGAAGGACTGATGTTGAAGCTGAAACTCCATTACTCTGGCCACCTGATGCGAAGAGCTGACTCATTTGAAAAGACCCTGATGCTGGGAAAGATTGAAGGCAGGAATAGTGGGGAACGGCAGAGGCTGAGATGGTTAGATGGCATCATCGACTCAAAGGACATGAGTTTGGCTAACCTCCAGGAGTTAGTGATGGACAGGGAGGCCTGGCATGCTACGATTCATGGGTTTGCAAAGAGTCAGACATGACTGAGTGATTGAAATATTTCCATTTTGTAAATATACCACAACTTCTTTATTCATTTATCTGTCAATGGGTATCTAGGTTTCTTCCATGTTCTAGCTATTGTAAAAAGAAAACTAAAGAAATAAAATTCTGTACATCTGTGTTTCTTTTTCTGTTCTTTTGGACTCTGTGGGAGAAGGTGAGGGTGGGATGTTTCGAGAGAACAGCATGTATATTATCTATGGTGAAACAGACCACTGGCCTAGGTGGGATGCATGAGACAGGTGCTCGGGCCAGGTGCACTGGGAGGACCCAGGGGAATCGGGTGGGGGGGGCGGTGGGAGGGGGGATTGGGATGGGGAATACACGTAACTCCATGGTTGATTCATGTCAATGTATGACAAAACCCACTGCAATGTTGTGAAGTAATTAGCCTCCAACTAATAAAAATAATTGAAAAAAAAAAGAAAGAAAGAAAATTAACCTCTATCCTCTATTGTCTCATTTACAACAAACACTCCAAAGTCTTTATACCATGGGGACTATAACTTACCATGTGGGCCCTGTGACCAGATCACCTGGGTTTGAGTCCAAGCTCTGACTAACAAGCACATGACCATGGTCAAGTTACTTAATAATCAGTATACTTCAGTTTCATTCTCTGTGAAATGTGGATAAAATAGAATTAATGTAATCCCTATTTAGCTACCAATGGTATTCTTCACAGAACTAGAATAATTTCACAATTTGTATGGAGATACAAAAAAACCTCAAATAGCCAAAGCAATCTTGAGAAAGAAGAATGGAACTGGAGGAATCAACCTGCCTGACTTCAGGCTCTACTACAAAGCCACAGTCATCAAGACAGTGTGTTACTGGCACAAAGACAGAAATATAGATCCATGGAAATAAATGGAAAGCCCAGAGATAAATCCACATTCCTATGGACACCTGATCTTCAACAAAGGAGGCAAGGATATACAATGGAAAAAAGACAACCTCTTTAACAAGTGGTGCTGGGAAAACTGGTCAACCACTTGTAAAAGAATGAAACTAGAAAACTTTCTAACACCACACACAAAAATAATCTCAAAATGGATTAAAGATCTAAATGTAAGACCAGAAACTATAAAAGTCCTAAAGGAGAGCATAGGCAAAACACTCTCCGACATGAAACACAGCAAGATCTGCTATGACCCACCTCCCAGAATATTGGAAATAAAAGCAAAAATAAACAAATGGGACCTAATGAAACTTAAAAGCTTTTGCACAACAAAGGAAACTATAAGTAAGGTGAAAAGACAGCCCTCAGAATGGGAGAAAATAAGAGCAAACAAAGCAACAGACAAAGGATTAATCTCAAAAATATACAAGCAACTCCTGCAGCTCAATGCCAGAAAAGTAAATGACCCAATCAAAAAAATGGGCCGAAGAACTAAACAGACATTTCTCCAAAGAAGTCATACAGATGGCTAACAAACACATGAAAAGATGCCCACTCATTATCAGAGAAATGCAAATCAAAACCACAATGAGGTACCATTACACGCCAGTCAGGATGGCTGCTATCCAAAAGTCTACAAGCAATAAATGCTGGAGAGGGTGTGGAGAAAAGGGAACCCTCTTACACTGTTGGTGGGAATGCAAACTAGTACAGCCGTTATGGAGAACAGTGTGGAGATTTCTTAAAAAACTGGAAATAGAACTGCCATATGACCCAGCAATCCCACCCCTGGGCATACACACCGAGGAAACCAGATCTGAAACAGACAGGTGTACCACAATGTTCATCGCAGCACTGTTTATAATAGCCAGGGCATGGAAGCAACCTAGATGCCGATCAGCAGACGAATGGATAAGAAAGCAATGGTACATATACACAATGGAATATTACTCAGCCATTAAAAAGAATTCATTTGAATCATTTCTAATGAAATGGGTAAAACTGGAGCCCATTATACAGAGTGAAGTAAGCCAGAAATATAAAGACCAATACAGTATACTAACGCATATATATGGAATTTAGAAAGATGGTAATGATAACCCTATATGCAAGACAGAAAAAGAGACACAGATGTATAGAACAGAACTTTGGACTCTATGGGAGAAGGAGAGGGTGGGATGATCTGAGAGAACAGCATAAACAAATGTATACTATCAAGTGTAACAGATTGCCAGTCCAGGCTGGATGCATGAGACAAGTGCTCGGGGCTGGTGCACTTGGATGACCCACAGAGATGGGGTGGGGAGGGAGGTGGGAGGGGAGTTCAGGATGTGGAACATATGTAAATCCATGGCTGATTCATGTCAATGTATGGCAAAAAACGCTACAATATTGTAAAGCAATTAGCCTCCAACTAATAAAAATAAATGAAAAAGAAAAAAAAAGTACTTACTTTGTGGGATTATGCCAAAGATTAAATAATTTAATTCATATAAAGCCATTAAATGGTGATTGATACATAATAAAAGTTTAATAAATACAAGTATCAATTGTAATTATTATTGTTTTATAATCAATTATTCTCTACATTTTCAATTGTGAAGCTTGAAATATCCATCCATCATCTTAACTCCTTCATTTTCCTCACTCCTCACACTACATCAATTACTAAGTTTCGAATTCTGTTAAGTCAAGCCACATGCAATTCCCATTTCTGTAGATCTGAAAGATTGGATAGCAACAATTTAATATAGTTCAACCCAATATAACCCCAGGATTTAACAAATCATTTCATTTGTTTTCCTACCATAGTCCATTAAATTTGGATTGTCACAGCATTCATTCTTCTAATTGATCTACTTTATCTTTGGTTCTCTTATTATGCTAATATGCCTTAAATGCATACCTCTGGTGTAGTCTTCATCCTAGACCTATTGATCATATTTCACTTCTGATCATAGTCCACCAGTGGCTATTGATGAGGCAGTAGTCTTCATCCCCCTTTCTAACATGTAACAATATTCAAATGTATGATAACCTCTCATGGACATTCTCAGATTTTGGCAAATCCTTAAACAAATTCTGCAGGGTAGTAAATGACTTTCACTGCAGATTTTTGGATGTGTTACTCGTATAAGCATCTTGTAAGATTGTGAATTAAAAGTAGCCCTATATTTTGAATGATGGTAAATGAGATTTACCTGATTACTTTGAGTATTTAAAATCATCTTTGGTGATTTTTTAAATGAGGAACACAGTTGATGGAAGTAACTTGCTAGCTTCTGACTAATGTAATCAAAATTTATTTGAGATATCTCTTTAACTTGTTTGAAACTGTTGATCAAGTCAACCATGACTTGGGGGACACTCCCGTCAACAAGGCACTGCAGTTTGCAGCTGCTTTTCTCACCACTCCATCTAAGACTGAAATTTATAAAATTTCATTTGTATTTATAATAATGTACAGAGCACTGAGCATTTACTAGGTATCAGGTAGTGTCTTCTGTTGTGTTCTTATTAACAGAAGCATTCAGAGTCTATTTTCATTCATGTGCAAAGTAAATGAAGAGGTCCTAGGCACCCTTTATCTATCATTGTTTCTTTCTCATAAGGAATGCACCTAAGTAAAAGGTGAAAAAATAATTGAAGTAATTGCAAAGTTGCAATTTACAGGTCTTTATAATCATGGTCACCAACTATAGAATGAATCAGGAATAAGATTGGATAAATATAAATGTAAGGATTATGTGTAATTCTTAGTAACTAATTCCAAACTCCATTAACCTTTTCTCTTGGTCAAGGAAGCAAATCAGAAAAAAATTAGTGAAGATGGTCTTATTATAGCATAACCCTGAGGCTACTTTACTTGATCTTCTTTTTAGGTAAATCATTTGCAGACTTTGGCACTTATCTCTTGTGAGTAACAAATTGCTTTCAACACATCAGTGGATTGCAACACTGAGTCTAGTCTTCCAAATAAAGTCCAAGGGCTCTTTGGCTGGCTTTCAGGAATGGCTGTGCTCTGACCCTCATCTTTTGTGAGTACCTTTCCCAAACCCCATACTCTAACCATTTGAAGCTCATATGGATATTTATAAGAAACCATCATGCTTTCTTTTCATATCAAGGACTAGTGTTGGAGTCAGAATTCAGTCCCAGGCAGGGAGTATAGCTCCAGAGTCTAGATGCTTTAACCTCTACATTCATCTGCCTCTCATATAGCTCTTGCATTATAGTGCTTGCTTTTGGGTGGGAAGATGGAATGTCTCTTTCTTGTGCATTTGTGTTTTCTACAGAAACTTGCATATAGTAGGTCTACTCAAGGTTTGTTAAATCAATACACTATCTTGCTGGTATGGTAAAAAAAAAATTAGAAGCATTTTAGAGCAAATGTATTAAAGTTTAGGAAGACTACATTAAAATTGTGTACAATGTATTTTAAATCAGACACTGTGACAAACCAAAAAATAAAAATAAAAAAAAGACTATTGGAGATAAGAAAGTAAACTGTCCTGTGATTCACATAATCTAAATCCCTATCAGCTGTGAGAATACAGTTCACTGTTTATTGCTTTATGAAGATTACAGATGTCTTCTCACATAGTTACCCCATCAGATTTACAAGTTAAAATCTCTAACACTACAGTGAAATTTACATAGCCACTGCTTTAGAATTTCGCTGTTTCAGATATAGTATGTTTCATCTCTTCTATTTGCTAATTATTTGATACTGAGTTAGTTATCTGGCTGAGCTTTGATTTCCCCACCTGTAAAACTGGAAGAAGCCCACCTCAAGGTAATTATAAAGATTAAATATAATGGTTATAAAATGCCTATTACAGAGCTTGGCATCTGATGTGTGCTAAGTCGCTTCCTTTGTTTCTGACACTTTGCGACCATATGGACTGTTCCCACCAGGCTCCTCTGTCCACGAGATTTTCCCAGCAAGAATACTGGAGTGTGTTGTTGTGCCCTCCTCCAGGGGATCTTTCTGACCCAGGGATCAAATCCACCTTTCCTGCGGCTCCTGCATTGCAGGTGGATTCTTTACTGCTGAGCCACTGGGGAAGCCCCAAACATACTAGTTTTCACCCTCATCCTATCCCTTCACTGAGATTATAAATTCCTATCATGAGACTGAAACTATAGGGGAATATCATTATATATATATATATATATATCTCATTATATAAATATTATATATATATGTATATATATATAATACCCATAATATGCTAGGATACATAGGATCTAGGCTATGCAATAATATGGTATATTATTTATTTCCTGAAATCTTGAAGTTACCATTGACTGTCAATAACTTCTCACACCCAATTGAATGTCTTGACTACTACTACTTCCTAAGTATTCAACTATATCCCCTCATTTGTAACCCATCTTTACCTCTCATTCAGATGGCTGAAGCCTCCTAATTCGTCTCCTTTGGTCTTGCCCCAGTTTAATCAGTTCTTCATTCTGCCGCCAGAGTGATCTTTCTGACATGCAAGTATAATTATGTCAGTCATTAGTTTAAACCCTTCAGTGATTTCTCATAAAGCTTGTGGCATGATAAAGGAAACATTCCTTAATATGCTTGCCTTGTCATTTATGTCTTAACTCTGTTTTACTTTTCAGTCTAATCTCTGATTTCTTACTATACACACCCCATACTCCAGTATGACTGAACTACTTGGAGTTCTATTGATCTCCATTCTCTCATCTCCTCTCCTCTTCTTGCCGTCTTTCCTCCACTTTTCCTTCTTCTTCTTCTTCTTCTTCTCTCTCTCTGACACAGATTCCTTTTATTTGTTCCAATGTTCCAAAATCTTTACCATAGCCTACAGGCACTATATGTTTTTTATATGGCCTCTGGATTCCTTACTGTTTCTGGAAGACATAAAGCACACTCTTACCACAGGGTCTTTTTATTTGCCATTCCATCTGCCTAAATTGTTCTTCTCTCACATTTATACATGGGTCCCTTCATTTCCTTCACATTTTTATATAAATACCATCACAATTCTATTTATAATAGCACTGCACCCATCACTCTTTATCTTCTTGCCCTGCTTATTTTTTTCATAATATTAATACCTGACTATATATAAGTGATTATAGTATATATATATATATATATATATATATATATATATATGTATATATGTATATATATATATATATGAAAGAGGGGGATATATATAGTTGTATTCACCTCTCTCATGTTTGCTCCATGAAGGTGGATATTTCATCTGTTTTCTTCACCGTGACATTTTCAGTGCCTAGAACAGGGCCTATTATAATGTAGGCACTCAAAAACTATAAGGTAAATAAATGCATGAACACACTTTTTTCCTCTTTCAGTTTTCTTTATCACATTTCTACCCTTTGCCTGGCTAATGTCTATTCAATATGCACATTGCACATTCTTTGAAGCAAATAGCTGGATTAGCTACTCTTCTGGTTTCCCTTACTCCCTATTATTTTTGTTATAATAGCATTAATCAGGTTATTTTTTTCTGTGGAAAGGTTGAATGGACCCAAATCATTGCAATCATTGAATGCTGTCAGGATACTTATATTTCATGTTGTTAGTTGCAAAGTCTCTGAATAAACTTATACAGGGGCTCATTGTGCCTTAGAAAGATATTATGGAAAGAATGTTCTGGCTATATTATGAAGGGTACATTAAGGGAGAGCAGGGAAACCAGAAACCCCTGGGAATAAGGATATTGGGACCAAGACAATGAAAAAGACCAGAAGTTTGCAGAATTGTGAGTGGATCAGGAGCTGTCATGACAAGAAAGAATTAACAGAGTTATATAGAAATTGTATATGATAATGGAAGATGCAAGCCATCTCAATGGCCATGTCAAGAAATTGAGCCTGAATGGCTTTAGAGTTGAGCCAGAATACTTCAACAGGAAATCTCAGTGGAAATGGTCAGTAAGGAGTTATAAGCTTGAGGTCAATAAAAGGTTAAAGATATCCCAATATGTTTGGAAGGAACCATTCTTAGGAAAACCAAGGAAGACAATGGACAAGGAGGAGACCCTCAAGTGTGGTGTTACTTATATGGAGGCACCTAAAGCCCTCAATTTGCTGCTTTGTCTCCAAGTTCAGAGAAAAATTTCACCAGAAAGAAAATACGATGAAAGTTGATGAAGTTCTGCCTATACGCTAGTTGCTGTGCTAAACCTGTAGTAGGCATTTGATCCTCATAACACACTTGTAGTTATGCTATCTCCATTTTGCCAGATGAAAAAATAGAGGCTCAGCAAAGCTTGCATACAGGTAGCAAATGGCATATTTCACATTGGACCCAGATCTTTGTGACTCTTTTTTTGTCACACCAACTCTCAGAGAACAGTTAATGTCAATAGAACTCTCTTGTGAGGATGTCCCCCTCTGTCTCCTATTCATTAACTTTATGAATTTGTGAATAACATAAATGATTGGAAAGAAGATTGACCTGTGTGGATGTATAGTAGGCAAAGTTTCTGTAATTTTCTATGAATTAGTTGAGTTGAAGAGATCTACTGACCTGTGTGGCAGTCTGTCTGCAAAACTCTTATACTATGTTCTGAATACTATCAAGGGGTAAAGGGACACCTCAATCCTTGATCTAGAAATGAACCTGTGTTTATGGAAGCCATTATGGGAAAAATAAAACTAACTTTAACTCTTCCCTGATTCTCTATACTACTAGAAATTTCTGCTTAAAATCATATTTGAGAGGACAGGCTCTGTTTTGAGGGGGAATTATTTGAATGTACCTCACATTTATGAAAAGTTATAAAACCATAAGCTTAATCTGAAATGAAGAATACAGAGCTAAACTTCAGTTATTTTCTATTTGTGGGTTTTGGAGAGCTGGTTCCTTATCCCTGAGGTTTAGAGGATACAATTTGGGTGCTGGATTTTATTGAGGACTCATAGGGTCAGAGAAAAACATTATTTGGCAGCACAAAAATGCAGTGAGGAAATGAGCCATGGTAGATGGACTCTGGGAGCAGTCTCCTCTAGTGTCCAGTTTAAATATTTTCTTTTCCTACATTGTAATTCCTATTAGGAAATTTCATAAGACATCACAGTCTTGTGTTCCTTGTATCTTGGGGAATAAGGACAAGAGCCTGCCTGTACTCTGGGGTTGAAGGATTCAGGAACAACAATAGCCATCTAGTGAAGTGGTGGCTAAGAGACAGTTTGGGAAGAAATGCAGAGAAGTGTGATGCTATGAATGACAAGACACAACCAGGAAGGATTTGTGGCAAACGCAAGCACTCACCAGGGAGACTTAAAAAGAAGTAAGGGGAAATTCAGTAACCACAGGATTTTTCTGTCACTCCAAAGTCCCCTGCCATTTTGGAAATGCAGGACACTCTATGGGTTGACACCATAGCAATTCTTGGCTAGAGCCTATTGTTTCCCTCTTTTCCTGAGGTCATCTCCTCACCAGACCTGCTCGTTTCCTTTTTCTGTTTCATTGAATTTTGCTGGTGGCAGGAAAAAGGGGAAGTTCTGGAGTTATCAGACTGCATCATCATTCATGCGCCACTTCCTCCTAAGAAGCTGGGGTGGGGAAGGGGTGAGCTGCAGGTTGGAACAGCAAACTGCCTGCAGGTCATAATGAGGGACAGGGGCCCTTTGATCAGCTCCCCGTTACTGGCTTGTTTTTCCTCATGACATTTTTTGTCTTTAAATTTATTTATTTATTTACCAGTTTTGTCTGTGCCAAGCAGACACAGTTAACTATCTAAAGGTCACTAGGATGGAACCATTTGGCCAGAGCCCAATGTTTCAGCTTTGCCAGGGACACTCTGTTCTACCTTAGCACTGTCAAAAACACCAAATTCAAGTCCATTTTACTTTTCTTTCCTTCCTTCTTTTTCTCTTTCTCCTTTTCTTATTCTCACTTTTTTGGTTCAGATGTTCTAATTATATCATATCTCTCTTTCCTCCTCCCATGTTTTATAATTGCTATGCTCTTTTCCCCATGCTTTTCTTTCCCAGGCTTGGTCCCATCTTGTGGAATGGGCTTAACGTAGTTTCTCCTGGCCAGTGGGATATCTTTGGGCCTGATTAACTAAGAAGACAGGAGTTATGGAAGAGCGTGGTTTCATATCCAAAGAGAACTAAGTTTAGTTTACTGGTTAGGTCTTGGCAGAATGTTGAACTGAGGAAGGAACTGGTAAAAGGATGCAGAGAAGCCACTTTGCAAAAGGGGCTTACTTGGAAAAAATGAAGGCATATGCAAACTCTAAAATAGGGAAATAAGAAAATATATTTTTCTGTTTTGGATAAGTGGATGCTATACTCCCTTGGTGTCCTACAATTTATTGACACTTCACTTATGAAAGACATTGACAAATTGGAGTTTGTCCTGAGAAAGTAGAAGTGCAACTTAAGCTGTAAGAGTTAAATAAACAAAAATGGCTTATTATAGGAAAGACAGGCCCCATAGGCAGTGTGATTACCACCTTCAAACACCAAAAGCCTTACATGTCAGAAAAGGAGTGAATATTCTTCATGTTCCCTAATAATATATCTTGGAGAAATGAAGCAAGCTCTAGCATGGTGAAAGGAGGGATAGTTAGTGAGAATTAGGCTAGGAAGAAACTCGAGTGACCCTACCTTGTTAAAACACTATTGGAAGAGGGAGGGGCACATGTAGCAGTCAGAGTATGAGAGCCTCTATCTACTACTGTGCCCTAAGAAGGGCTTACAGAGCTAGAGAAAGAACTTTCATAGAGATGCTAAAGTAGTATGTGTTTCAACTCTCGTCAGAGATAGCACAGTATTTCAAATTAGACCTACTAGATTATCCTTCTTTTTGGACTCCTTATGACTGTTTAACTTCCATTCCATACCGTAGTCTGGTATCAATTCTTAAAGAGAGGGAACATCAGGAATTAGCATCAACTGATGCCTTTATACTCCTCATATATTTCACTCCAAATAAGAGAAGAGGAGCCTTAAATGAAGTTTCTTCCATCCTTGAAATTCTGGAAAACTTGCTTAGCATTCATCTCTATAAATTGAAACATTCCTACAAGCTCTTCTTTCTTGTTCAAATATCTTGTTTTCTTATGTCAAACCTTGCCCCTTCCCTGGGAGGCAGTGATGTGTAATACAAAGAGCAAGGACTTTGGATCCATTCACAATGAGACACAAATACCAGCTCAACCTCCCACTGCCTATGCAACCTTGAGTAAATAATTTCATTTCTGAGATTTTTAGATGCTATATATGTAAAATGGGAAAATGCCACTCACATGATAAGATTGCTGTGAGAACAAAGTCAAAGTGAAAGTCCCTCAGTCATGTTTGACTCTTTGTGACCCCATGGACTATATAGTCCATGGAATTCTTCAGACAAGAATACTGGAGTGGGTAACCTTTCCCTTCTCCAGGGGGTCTTCCCAACCCAGGGATTGAACCCAGGTCTCCCGCATTGCAAGCAGATTCTTCACCAGCTAAACCACCAGGAAAGCCAAAGAATACTGGAATGGGTAGCCTAACCCTTCTCCAACGGATCTTCCAGACCCAGGAATTTAACCAGGGTCTCCTACATTACAGGTAGATTCTTTACCAATTGAGCTACCATGGAAGCCCAAAATAAGATAAAGTATATAAAGTGCTTAGCACAAATTTGAGAAATAAGAATTACTTAATAATTTTTTTTAATAATTATAGTCACTTTCAACTCTTCCTCCAGATTTCTGACATCAGCCCTTGACTCACCCTGGATATTCCCTTAGCACTTGTCTCTGTATAATCATGTTACAATTACTTGGGCCTTTGTATGGTTGTATATTTATCTACTTTGGAGGAACTCCATGCCATCTGCAAAATACATCATAGTATCATATTTCACTGGATCAAGAACAGTGCTCTTTCTAAGCCAGTCTAGGTCAGTCTAAAGATAATTTGCCTAATAAGTCTGGCTTTGCTTAATGCACCTGGGACTCAGGGTACACTTTTTTTTTTTTTACTTCTTTAATTGTTTAGTTTAGTTTTTTTTTTAATTTAAATTTTTATTGAAGGATAATTGCTTTACAGAATTTTGTTGTTTTCTGTCAAAACTCAACATGAATCAGCCATAGGTATATGTATATCCCCTCCCTTTTCAGCCTCCCTCCCATCTCCCTCCCCATCCCACCCCTCTAGGTTGATACAGAGCCCCTCTTTGAGTTTCCTGAGCCATACATCAAATTTCTGCTGGCTATCTATTTTACATATGGTAATGCAAGTTTCCATGTTACTCTTTCCATACATCTCACCCTCTCCTCCCCTCTCTCCATGTCCATACATCAATTCTCTATGTCTGTTTCTTCATTGTTACCCTGTAAATAAATTCTTCAGAAACATTTTTCTACATTCTGTGTATGTGCATTAAAATATGATATTTATCTTTTTCTTTCTGACTAACTTCACTCTGTATAATAGGTTCTACGTTCATCCAACTCATCAAAACTGACTCAAGTACATTCCTTTTTATGGCTGAGTAGAGATGGGAATACCAGACCACCTGATCTGCCTCTTGAGAAACCTGTATATAGGTCAGGAAGCAACAGTTAGAACTGGACATGGAACAACAGACTGGTTCCAAATAGGAAAAGGAGTACGTCAAGGCTGTATATTGTCACCCTGCTTATTTAACTTCTATGCAGAGTACATCATGAGAAATGGTGGGCTGGAGGAAGCACAAGCTGGAAACAACATTGCCAGGAGAAACAACAATAACCTCAGATATGCAGATGACACCACCCTTATGGCAGATAGTGAAGAAGAACTAAAGAGCCTTTTGATGAAAGTGAAAGAGGAGACTAAAAAAGTTGGCTTAAAGCTCAACATTCTGAAAACTAAGATCATGGCATCCAGTCCCATCACTTCATGGGAAATAGATGGGGAAACAGTGGCTGACTTTATTTTTATGGGCTGCAAAATCACAGCAGATGGTGATTGCAGACATGAAATTAAAAGACGCTTGCTCCTTGGAGGGAAAATTATGACCAACCTAGAGAGCATATTAAAAAGCAGAGACATGACTTTGCCAACAAAGGTCTGTCTAGTCAAGGCTATGGTTTTTCCAGTGGTCATGTGTGGATGTGAGAGTTGGACTGGAAAGAAAGCAGAGTGCTGAAGAATTGGTGCTTTTGAACTGTGGTGTTGGAGAAGACTCTTGAGAGTCCTTTGGACAGCAAGGAGATCCAATCAGTCCATCCTAAGGAGATCAGTCCTGGGTGTTCATTGGAAGGACTGATGTTGAAGCTGAAACTCCAATACTTTGGCCACCTGATGCGAAGAGCTGACTCATTTAAAAAGACCCTGATGCTGGGAAAGATTGAGGGCAGGAAGAGAAGGGGATGGCAGAGGCTGAGATGGTTAGATGGCATCACCGACTCAATGGACATGAGTTTGGTTAAACTCTGGGAGTTAGTGATGGACAGGGAGGCCTGGCATGCTGTGGTTCATGGGATCGCAAAGAGTCGGACACAACTGAGTGGCTGAACTGAACTGAATATTCCATTGTGCATATGTTCCACAACTTCTTTATCCATTCATCTGTCAATAGGCATCTAGGTTGCTTCCATGTTCTATCTATTGTAAATAGTGCTTCAATGAACATGTGTCTTTTTCAACCATGGTTTCCTCAGAATATATGCCTTGGAGTGGGATTGCTGGGTCATATGGTGGTTTTATTCCTAGTTTTTAAGGAATCTGCATGCCATCTTCCATAGTGGCTGTGTTAATTTACATTCCCATCAACAGTGCAAGAGGGTTCTCTTTTCTCCACACCCTCTCCAGCATTTGTTGTTTGTAGACTTTTTGATGATGGCCATTCTGACTGCTCTGAAGAGAAATATCATTGTGGTTTTGATTTACATTTCTCTAATAACGAGTGATGTTGAGCATCTTTTCGTGTGTTTATTAACCACCTGTATGTCTTCTTTGGAAAAATGTCTGTTAGGTCTTTTTCCCACTTTTTGAGTGGGTTGTTTGTTTTCCTGGTATTGAGTTGTATGAACTGCTTATAGATTTTGGAAATTAATCCTTTGTCAGTTGTTTCAGTTGCTATTATTTTCTCCTATTCTGAGGGTTGTCTTTTAACATTGCTTATAGTTTCCTTTGCTGTGCAAAAGCTTTTAAATTTAATCAGGTCCCAGTTGTTTACTTTTGTTTTTATGTCCGTAACTCTAGGAGGTGGGAGGTGGGTCATAGAGGATCTTGCTTTGATTTATGTCATCGAGTGTTCTCCCTATGTTTTCCTCTAAGAGTTTATAGGTTCTGGTCTTATATTTAGGTCTTTAATCCTTTTTGAGTTTATAGTTGTGTATGGTTTTAGGAAGTGTTCTAATGTCATTCTTTTACATGTAGACATCCAGTTTTCCCAGCACCATTTATTGAAGAGACTATATTTGCCCCAATGTATATTCTTGCCTCCTTTGTCAAAAATAAGGTACCCATAGGTGCATGGGTTTATTTCTGGGCTTTTTGTCTTGTTCCATTGGTCTATATTTCTGTGCTTATGCCAATACCATACTGTATTGAAGACTGTAGCTTTGTAGTATAATCTGAAGTCAGGAATGTTGATTTATCCAGCTCCATTCTTCTTTCTCAGGACTATTTTGGCTATTTGGGGTATTTTGTGTTTCCATATGAATTGTGCAATTTTTTGTTCTACTTCTGTGAAAAATGCTATTGGTAGTTTGATAAGGAATGCATTGAATCTGTAGGTTGCATTTGGTAGTATAGTCATTTTCACAATATTAATTCTTCCTACACAGGAACATGGGAAATCTCTCCATCTGTTTATGCTGTCTTTGATTTCTTTCATCAGTGTCTTATAATTTTCTGTGTACAGTTCTTTTGTCTCCTTAGGTAAGTTTATTCCTAGATATTAAATTCTTTTTGTCACAATGGTGAATGGGATTGATTCCTTAATTTCTCTTTCTGGGTTTTCATTGTTAGTATATAGAAATGCAAGTGATTTATGTGTATTGATTTTGTATCCTGCAACCTTTCTAAATTCACTTATTAGCTCTAGTAATTTTCTGATACTGTCTTAAGTATTTTCTATGTACAGTATTATGTCATCTCCAAACAGTGAGACCTTTACTCCTTCTTTTCCAATCTGGATTCCTTTTGTTTCTTTTTCATCTCTGATTGCTTTAGCTAGGACTTCCAGAATTATGTTGAATAATGGTGGCGAAAGTGGACACCCTTGTCTTGTTCCTGATCTTAGGGATTCCCCCTAAGTTTCTCACCATTGAGAATAATGTTTACTGTAGGCTTATCATATATGGTCTTCACTATGTTGAGGTAGGCTCCTTCTATTTCCAGTGAAGAGTTTTAATCATAAATGGGTGCTGAATTGTGTCAAATGCTTCTTCTGCATCTATTGAGATGATCATATGGTTTTTATCTTTCAATTTGTTAATACGGTGTATCACACCGATTGATTTGCATATATTGAAGAATCCTTGCATTCCTGGAATAAACCCAACTTGATCATGGTGTATGAGCTTTTTGATGTGTTGCTGTATTCTGTTTGCTAACATTTTGTTGAGGACTTTTGCATCTATGTTCATCAGTGATATTGGCCTTTAGTTTTATTTTTTTTGTGTTGTCTTTGGTTTTGATATCAAGGTGATGGTGGCCTCATAGAATGCGTTTGGAAGTGTTCCTTCCTCTGCAATTTTTTGAGAGTTTCAGAAGGATAGTAATTAGCTCTTCTGTAAATGTATGATAGAATTCTCCTGTGAAGCAGGCTGGTCCTGGGCTTTTGTTTTTGGGGAGATTTTTTATCACAGCTTCAATTTCAGTGCTTGTAATTGTGTTATTCATAATTTCTATTCCTTCCTGGTTCAGTCTTGAAAGATTTAACTTTTCTAAGTATCTGTCCATTTGTTCCAGGTTATCCATTTTATTGCTATATCGTTGTTCATAATGTCTCTTATAATCCTTTTATTTCTGCATTGTCTGTTTTAACCTCTCCTTTTTCATTTCTAATTTTACTGACTTGATTCTTCTCTCTTTTTTCTTGATGAATCTGGCTAAATGTTTGTCAATTCTGTTATCTTCTCAAAGAACCAGCTTTTAGTTCTATTAATCTTTACTACTGTTTTTCATTTCTTTTTCATTTATTTCTGCTCAGATATTTATGATTTCTTCTTTCAACTAATTTTGGGTATTTTTGTTCTTCCTTTATTTTAGGTGTAAAGTTTGGTTGTCTATTTGATTGTTTAACTTGTTTCTTCAGGTAGGATTGTATTGCTATAAACTTCCCACTTAGAACTGCATTTGCTGCATCCAATAGGTTTTGAGTTTCCATGTTTTAATTGCCATTTGTGTCTAGATTTTTTTTCCCTTTTGATTTCTTCAGCAACCTGTTTGTTCTTTAAATATGTGATGTTTAATCTCCATGTGTTTGTGTTTCTTACATTTTTTTTTCTTGTGATTTATATTTAGTGTCACAGCATTGTGGTCAGAGAAGATGCTTGATATGATTTCAGTTTTCTTAAATTTACTGAGGTTTGATTTGTGACCCAAGATGTGGTCTATCCTGGAGAATGTTCCATGTGCACTTGAGAAGAAGGTATATTCTTCTGCATTGGGATGGAATTTCCTGAAGATAGCAATAACATCTATCTCACCAAATGTATCATTTAAGACTTGTGTTTCCTTATTAATTTTCTGTTTTGATAATCTGTACATTGGTGTCAGCTGGGTGTTATTAAAGTCTCCTACTATTATTGTGTTACTGTCAATTTCTCCTTTTAGGTCTGTTAGTGTTGTCTTATGTATTGAGGTGCTCTTATGTTGGGTGCATATATACATACAATTGTCATGTCTTCCTCTTGGATTGACCCCTTGATCATTATGTAGTGTCCATCATTATCTCTTGTAATATTCTTTATTTTAAGACATATTTTTCTGAAATGAGGATTGCTATTCCAGCTTTCTTTTGCTTCCCATTTGCATGGAATATATTTTTCCATCCTCTCACTTTCAGTCTATATGTGTCTTTAGGTCTGAAGTGGGTTTCTTTCAGACAGCATATATATGGATCTTGTTTTTGTATCCATTCAGCCAGTCTGTGCCTTTTGGTTGGAACATTTAATCCATTTACATTTAAAGTAATTATTGATATATATGTTCCTATTGCCATTTTTTAAAAATTGTTTGAGGTTGATTTTGTAAATCTTTTTTCTTCTCTTGTATTTCTTGACTTCATAAGCCCCTTTAACATTTGTGGTAAAGCTGGTTTGGTGGTATTGAATTCTCTTAACTTTTGCTTGTCTGAAAACCTTTTTACTTCTACATCAATTTTGAATGAGATCCTTGCTGGGCACAGTAATCTTGGTTGTAGGTTTTCCCCTCTCAGTACTTTAAATATATCCTGCGATTCCATTCTGGCCTGCAGAGTTTCTGCTGAAAGATCAGCTGGGGTTTCCCTTTTATGTTACTTGTTATGTTACTTGTTACTTGCTTCTCCCTTGCTGCTTTTAATATTCTTTCTTTGTGTTTAGTCTTTGTTAGTTTGATTAGTATATGTCTTAGTGTGTTTCTCTTTGGGTTTATCCTGTATGGGACTCTTTGTGCATCTTGGACTTGATTGACTATTTCCTTTTCCACATTGGGGAAATTTTCACCTCCAATTTCTTCAAAAATTTTCTCATATCCTTTCTCTTTCTCTTCTTCTTCTGAGACCCCTATAATTCAAATGTTGGTGCGTTTGATATTGTCCCAGAGTTCTCTGAGGCTATCCTCAGTTCTTTTCATTCTTTTTACTTTATTCTGCTCTTCAGAACTTATTTCCACCATTTTATCTTCCATCTCAGTGATTTGTTCTTCTGCTTCAGATATTCTGCTATTGATTCCTTCTAGAGTATTTTTAATTTCAGTAATTGTGTTGTTTGTCTCTGCATATTTATTCTTTAATTCTTCTAGGTCTTTGTTAATTGATTCTTCCATTTTCTCCATTTTGCTTTCAAGGTTTTTGCTCATCTTTACTATCATTATCCTGAATTCTTTTTCAGGTAGTTTGCCTATTTCTTCTTCATTTATTTGGACTTCTGTGTTTCTAGTTTGCTCCTTCATTTGTGTAGTATTTCTCTGCCTTTTCATTATTTTTTTTGGACTTATTATCTTTAAAGTCTCCTTTTCCCAGGCTTCAAGGTTGAATTTTTTCTTCCTTTTGGTTTCAACCCTCTATGTTTGGTCCAGTGGTTTGTATAAGCTTCTTATAGGGTGAGACTTGTGCTGAGTTCTTGTTTGTTTGTTTGTTTTTCCTCTGATGGGCAAGGCTGAGTGTGGTGGTAATCCTGTCTGCTGATGACTGAGTTTGTATCTTTGCTTTGTTTGTTATTTAGATGAGGCGTCCTGCACAGGGTGCCATTGGTGTTTGGGTGGTGCTGGGTCTTGTATTACAGTGGTTTCCTTTGTGTGACTTCTCACTATTTGATATCCCCTAGGGTTAGTTCTCTGGTAGTCTATGGTCTTGGAGTCAGTGCTCCCACTCCAAAGGCTCAGGGCTTGATCTTTGATCAGGAGTGAAGATTCTACAAGTGGTTTGTTATGGCATTAAGTGATATTAAGACAAATATCCAAAAACGAGAAACCAAAGATGAACCCCAGACAAGGGGCAGTTACAAAATCAGGCAGGTCATAATTAAAATAATGGAATATACACATGTACATATACACCAATGAACAAAGTCAAAACAGTCTAACAAAAATAAAGTGCAATAGATTGACCTGGTGAACACAGGCAATCAAAAAATATATTTACCAGTTAAGAAAAAAAAAACTAGCTAAAACACAAACTGGAAAACAAAACTAAAGCAATTATCAAGTGGGCATAAAGCAATGTAAACAAAACTAACAATTATTTTGAGAGTAAAGGAAAGAAAGAAAATAAATAATAGATATGCAAAGATAAATAGAGGTAGATGAAGAAGATTTTCATATATTAAAGATTAACTGCAAGGGGAAAATAACAGTAGGAAAGGCAAACAAAGGAATAAATGCAGCAAAAAATATAATAGATTTAAAAAAATTAAAAGTTAAAATTATGAAAAAGAGAAAAGTTTAAAAAAATAGAAGAAGAGAAAAAAAAGGAGAGGAAAAGGAAAACACAGAATTGCAAAAGCCCAACATAGATGCAGAAGTTTATAAAAACAATAAAATGTGTGACTGAATACACATACACACACACACACACACAAACACACACACACACACACACACACACACACATATATACATACCCATAAGCAAAATCAAAACAGTCCAACAAAAATAAAGTACAATAGATTGACTTGGTGAACAAAGGGAACCAAAAATTATGTCTACCAGGACAGAACTAACTAAAACACAAACTGTAAAACAAAACTAAAGCAAGGTGCCAATTGGGGCATAAAGCAATGAAAATAAAGCCAACCAATATGTTGAGACTTTAATATATATATTAAAGATTAACTGCAAGGGGAAAAGAACAGTAGGAAAGGTAAACAAAGGAATAAATATACAAAAAAAATAATAGGTTTAAAAAATTAAAAATTTAAAAAACAACAACAAGAACAACAAAAGGAAAACTCCCACAACAGTAAAAGCCTGATATAGAGGCAGAGGTTTATAACAGCAATAAAAAATGTGGCTGAGAAAAAAAGAAAAAGAAAGTTCAAAAGCTTAGTTAGATTTCATAGTGCCAATAAAATCAGCAACTACAACAGAGGGGAGAACAAAATGAAAAAAAGAAAAAAATGCAAAAGAATCTACAGAACACATCAAAACATAAGAATAATAAAAGTTTTTCTTGAGTTACTGCTGTCAGAGTCATTTCCCTCACTGGGAGTCACAGTCCACTTCACCTCCCTAGGATACCCTCTAACACTGTGCTGATCTCTGGACCTGCTGAGAGGGAGCTTGGATTCTAATCTGCTCCTACTCCTTTGTGTTCTTGCTTCTAATGTCCACAGCTATCAGAACTAGTGTGTTTTCTTTTGTGGGAGCTCTCAATGACCTTTTATATATTCCACAGACACAGAGTCTGCCTAGTTGATCGTGTGAATTTAATCCGCAGCTGTACAGCTGGTGGGAGGGTTTTGGGTCTTCTTCCTTAGTTACACTGTCCCCAAGTTTCAATTGTGATTTAATTTCCACCTCTGGATAAGGGTCGTCCACTGGGGTTTGCTCCTGAGGCTGCCCTGGAGGACTTGGGTTTGCCCCTGTGAGGGCCAGGTGTGGAGGTGGTGCAGCTGCTTGAGTCACAGAGGTTCTGGCAGCACCAGGTACTCAGCGGAGTTGGCAGCTAGGCAGCAGGAAATATAGTGCTCTAGAAAGGTAGGGCAACCAGTATTGGCCAATATGCTCCAGTATTCTTGTCTGGAGAACCCCCCTCCCTGACAGAGAAACCTGGCAGGCCACAGTCCACAGGGTTGCAGTGAGTTGGGCACTACTGAAGTGACCCTGTATGCATAGGTGCAAGACTTTTTCTTTTTTGGCCTGTGGCAAATCTGTCCCAGTGAGAGTTGAGCCTGAAGGTAGTGCAGCTGGTTGGCTTGGAGGGGTGTTGGCAGCGCCAAGTGTGCAGGGACATGGGCTGCCTCTGCCACAGGAGTTATGGCCCTATCAGAGTCTTTTTTTGAGCCTCTTGTAACTAGAGATCAGAAGGCCTCTGTGGTGAGTCTTTCTCCACAGCTCTGCCCATTCAGGCATTTAGAGGGCTTCCTTGCTTAGGGTGCTTTTCTGTTGTTCAGCATATCAGGCACACAGAGTGGTCCCCTGCCTGGGGTCCTACTCTGTAGATTGGTGTATCAGTCACTTAAAGGAGCATCCTGGGTGGGGTCCTACAGTGTGTCAGGCGTTTGATGGGCCAGCCTCTCTATTGTTCAGCTGCCCATGTTGGATTGTGGGGGGAGAGAGGCTATGGTGATGGCTCCACCCCTTATGCATGACTCAACCATATAACCTTTGTTTCCATGGCTACCTGGCTTTCCTCTACAGGCATTTCCTACCACAGTCTCCTCCCTCACATCCCCTTGATCCATCTCTCTGCAGTCAACAGCAGCTCTCACCCTGGGATTGCTCCACAGTCCCTAAATTCCAGCTCCCAGCCATTGGGCCATCTATGGTATGCATGGCTGCAGCAAAGACTCTCTGATTCTCATTCCATTTATCCTGCCACAGATCAACTGTTTCCCTCTCAGCCTTAAATGTTTCTCCTCTGACTCAGACAATTGCCCTAGTGTGGGGATCAGACCCCTGCTTCAGTTCCCCTGAGGGCAGGTCCAGTCCTACTAACACTCCCATTTCCCCCACTAGTTCCTTCATCCTACCTAGTTTTGCGTGGTTCTATATATTCTTTTCTGCTGGTCAGGTACTCCTGTTCACTCTTAGCTGGTGTTCTGCATGCACTTCTGTGTCTGAAGGTGTATTCCTGGTGTATCTGTGTAGAGAGATGTATTCCACATCCACCTACTCCTCCGCCATTTTGTTCCTCCCAGGGTCCACTTTTAAGCATTTGAGAAAAATATCTCATGGGAACAAACCCTCTAAGTTTTATGGTAACTCTCAGATTAAGATAGCCAGCAGCTATAGTCTGTTGATGACCTTGTTCTCAAGGGATGCTGACCAGGAGATGAGCAATGGAAGAGACTAAAGCTGATTAATAATCCACCCCTCCCATCTAGATGCCCCAGAATATCTCTTCCAATGCAAGAACTGTCCACTGAGGATGTAGTTGGAGAAATTTACCCTATAATTTGCTCTTTGGTCATCCTTCTAGTTATGCTCAAGAAACTAAGCAGGTGCTTTCAGAGATGGGCATCAAAACAACAAGTGAAAGTTCTCTGTTGTATACTTGAAAGTTGCTAAGAGAATATATCTTAAATGTTCATGTCAAAATAATTATAATTATTATATGAGATCATGGATGTTACCTAACTGTGTTTTGATAAAATTTTAATATATATATGTATCAAATTATCACACTGTACACCTTAGATTTACCCAATTTTATATTTCAATTTCATCTCATAAACGTGGAAAATAAAGACCTGTGGCTTAGTACAATATTCTATATGATTAAGAGAGCTGGTGTTACCATAAGTTGCAAGAGAGTTTCCACCAGTTACGGGATATCTCCCTAAAGACAATTTTGGCTAGTTAAACAGAGCTCATGGAGATTCAAGACTTGCTGATCTGGAAATGAGAGGAAAATAAGGGTTATCATAAAACTACAAGATGTAAAGTGAGAAGGAGTGTGAGATAGGCAGGAAGAACATTTTAAGGATTGTATGATTCCCAACATCAAATTAATAGGACTCTGCAGCGTAGTGCTTGCAAATTTTGCAATATCATCTAGAGCATTACATCACTAGCTAGGACTCCCAGAAGAGAAAAGAGCATCTTTGGGATCAAAGGCATCTAGCTGACCCTAGAGACAGAGAGTGGAGAAGGAAATGGCAACCCACTCCAGTATTCTTGCCTGGAAAATCCCGTGGGCAGAGGAGGCTGGTGGGCTGCCGTCTATGGAGTCGCACAGAGTCGGACATGACTGAAGCGACTTAGCAGCAGCAACGGCAGAGACAGATAGCCCCAGGGGCTATTCAGATCTGCAAATGATGCTTATACAGGAAAGATAAATTCATCAGATGATAGAAATGATTTATAAAGCTTCTTAACAGGTGCAAACAATAGATCTAAACTCGCAAAGCTAAACTTACTTTTCTATAATTGGATATAGAAAAAACCCATAGGATTATAAAATGGATGAGAATGACCAACAATGTGACATATAAATATAAATACTACAAGAAATAGAACTATTTTGGTTGGAAGAGAAAAGACTTAGTAGGAAAAAAAATAGCCATTTTTTGTACCCTTTTGGACAGTCACACGAAAGGGGAATTATTCCTACTGTACGTAGGTCCAGATGACCAGACTAAGCTCATAATGTATAACGAGATATAGGATCAATCTAAATAACAAATTGCCCAAGAGGATGAAAACTTATCTCCCACATTCAGAGGTATGTGTTTAGTTAGCTTCATTTTCAACCTCTGAGATGGGACCAGGTTAAATTCTAAGTGACTTCTACAGTTTCCAAACAAAAATTTCTACAAGAGGACTGAATGGGAAACACAGGCACTTTGACTGTTTAATTGAACACATATAAAGATCATGTCCAGTTATAGAACTAACTTTGTGTGGGGAGGGAAGTATTGGGAGTTTGGATTTAGCAGATACAAACTGGTATATATGGGATGAATAAACAAGGTCCTTCTGTGTAGTACAAGGAACAATATTCAATATCTTGTGACCGGCCGTAATGGAAAAAAATGTGAAAAAATGCATGTATTATATATAACTAATCACTCTGCTGTACAGCAGGATCATCTTGAAACTTGAGTAAAGTAAACAGAGAGAAAATCATCAAATTATGATAGCATACAAATCATTCATATATATATATATATGTATATATATATATATATATATAATTGTATAAACCAGTACTGTCAAAAAGAAATATGATGCAGGTCATGTGTAAATTCAAATTTTTTAGTAGCCACATTTAAAATAGCAAAAAAGAATAAGAGAAAGATGCTTTTAATAATATATTTCATTTATTCAATATACTTTCTATACTTTCTACATATAGTCAATATAAACCATTAATATGATATTTTACATTTTTCATGCTATGTCTTCAAAATCTGATATGCATTTTACACTTACAACACATATCAATTAAGAACAGCCATATTTCAAGTGCTCTGTAGCCATACATATCCAGCACTACTGTGTTAAATAGCAAAAATGTGAGCAGTGAGAACTGTATGTGCTGACCTGGAAAGAAGTGCTAAATTCTTAAAGGAAATGCACAAGCATATTATTATTTATAAAGCACAAGTTTTTATTTTATAAACTTTGTTATTTCATTTCTCCTGGCAACATTTCATTTCCTCTTTAAGTCAGTGATTTTCAAACTTTATGGACCAAAATTCAATTAGAAATTTTTCTTATGTAGACATACACACACTGAAAATATCACGAGAGAATATTAATCTTTATTGTATGTAATTCCCTATAATCTTTTATTTTCAATTCTAGCCAATTTTGTCTTCATCTATCCTACTTATTTATTTGTTTTAAACTTCTGGCCATAACTCAATACATTGATTTCACAACCTACTAACACTTTAAATATCAACTAGCAATGCATGAAAAATTGGGTAGGGAGGGCAAGAGCGGTGGACCTCTGCTAAAAAGAGATTTGTTTCAGGCCACAATTTAGTGATACATTAACAAACTTGCCAAGAATATGCTCTCACCCAAGATAACATATGAAAATTGCTTAGCAAAGTGTCTGGCAGGGGACTCCCCTGATGGTTCAGTGGTTAGGATTTCGCCTTCCAATGCAGTGAGTGTGAGTTTGATTCTGGGTCAGGGAGCTAAGATCCCAAATGCCTCATGGCCAAAAACAAAACAAAACATAAAACAGGAACAACACAGTTTAAGAAAGTCAATAAAGACTTTAAAAATGGTCCAGATTAAAAAAAATCTTCTAAAACATGTGTCTGGCTCACAGCAGTTGTTCAATAGATGATATTTTTCCTCCATCTGCTCTGTCACAGTAGCTCCTTCATAAGGAATTCAACTTTGGCTGAATCAAGTGACCTTTAGTTACATGACTTTTGCCCAAGGTTGAAAATAGAAGCTGAATGGTCCTGTCTGTGTTGTGGCTCAACCTGGGTGTCTATGTAGGTAGGAACATTTATGGGTGTGGGAATCACCTAAACCTTCATGCCACAGGACAGAGGCAAGGTCAAATTTACATAATAATTACATCTCCATTTCTTGAAAGTTTTCATAGCATTGGAAATAGTAGAACATAATTTAGTATTGAAAACAGATTATGAGACTTCCTGGTGGTCCAGTGGTTCAGACTCTGCACTTTCAAGTGCAGGGGGAGCATATTCAATCCCTGGTTGGAGAACTAAGATCCCATATGCTGCATAGCACAGCCAAAAAAAGAAAAAAAAAAAAAGGAAGAGGAAAAAAAGACAACTGCAAAACAAACAAACAAACAAACAAACAAAAGAAAACAGGTTATTTCTGAGAGCAGAATAGTCGTGTGGCATAATTTGAAGGACACTGGAAAGTCTGCCCACCAAAAGTACTCCCTATTATATACTACAGGGTAGAAAATTTCACCATAGAGATTTAATCTTGGAGCTTAGTATTCCAAAATTGCCTAATAAAATGCAGGAAGCAAGATACTAGGCCCTAATTCTCATATAATAAGTCCTTGGTACATATCATACAACACTTAAAGAACAAGATGGACCACTAGGTTGATACAGATAATAAGCCTCAGATTTGGAAGGTGAACCTGGTAGACAAGACTAGGAGAATCTTCAACAGTTATGCTTTATTTGCATTTCTCTTCTCAACAGTTCTCATGCTTTTTACACTCCCTCACAAACATATACATGTTATTCTTAGGTCTGTGTATGAAAGAACCAGGTATAGTGAATTATTCTTTCACTGCCGCACATGAGCACTTGCACACACATGCATATGTGTGCACACACTTGTACATGCATGCACATTTTACTATTCTTATATTGCTACTGAAGAACACAGTTAACTAACTTTGTCCTGACCACTTCATCTCCCCTCTCTTATCTCTCAAATTGTAACCATCCTTCAAAACAAGCAAAAAAAGGACAATCTCATCTATTACACTTCCCTATGTAGACTACCAGCCTCATTGACCTCTCATTTCTGAAATTTATCTTAACAGTTATAATTTCTATCACATAAATCAACCCTCAATTCTGAGGTGTGTGATACACTGACAACACTCTCCCATATGTCTAAATAATCTGGATTTTCTCATCTCCTTATGTAGGCAAGGAGCTTTTTGGTGGCAAACACCATGTCTGATTATTCTCTGTTCCCCACAACACACTGAGAATGCTCATTCTTATAACTGAAATCTCAAAAATGCTGGGCCTCACTTTTCCCCAATTTTTGGCCCCATAGATACTCATCAGTACAATGTCCTACAAAACCAAACATTGAAGAACAAAAATATCTTCCTTCATGGTTTAAAGAGGACTGAGTTCAAATTAATCTCCAAAATGTACAAGCAGTTCATGCAACTCAATACCAGAAAAGCAAACAACCCAGTGAAAACATGGGAAAAAATCTAAACAGAAATTTCTCCAAAGAAGACATAAAGACAGCTAATAAACACATGTAAAGATGTGCAACATCACTCATTATTCAGTTGAAGTGATACACTTGCTCAGTCATGTCCAACTCTTTGTGACCCCATGGAAACCTTGTCCATCACCAACTCCCAGAGCTTGTTCAAACTCATGACCATTGAGCTGGTGATGCCATCCAATCACCTCATCCTCTGTCATGTCCCTCTCCTCCTGCCCTCAATCTTTCCCAGCATCAGGGTCTTTTCAAATGAGTCAGTCCTTCCCATCAGGTGGCCAAATTACTGGAACTTCAGCTTCAGCATCAGTCCTTCCAATGAATATTCAGGACTGATCTCATTTAGGATTGACTGGTTTGATCTCCTTGCAGCCCAAGGGACATTCAAGAGGCTCCTCCAACACCAGAATTCAAAAGCATCAATACTTCGGCACTCAGCTTTCTTTATGGTCCAACTCTCACATCCATACATAACTACTGGAAAAACCATAGTTTTGACTAGACGAACCTTTGTTGGCAAAGTAATGTCTCTGCATTTTAATGTGCTATCTAGGTTGGTGATAACTTTTCTTCTAAGGAGCAGCTGTTTTTTGTTTTGTTTTGTTTTTTTAATTTCATGGCTGCAGTCACCATCTGTAGTGATTTTGGAGCCCAAGAAAAGAAAGTCTCTCAGTGTCTCCCTTGTTTCCCCATATATTTGCCATGAATCGGTGGAACCGGATGCCATGATCTTCATTTTGTGAATGTTGAGTTTTAGGCCAGTATTTCACTCTCCTCTTTCACTTTCATCAAGAAGCTATTCAGTTCCTCTTCAATTTCTGCCACAATGCTGGTGTCATCTGCATATCTGAGGTTATTGATATTTCTCCTGGCAATCTTGATTCCAGCTTGTGCTTCATACAGCCTGGCATTTCGCTTGATGTACTTTGCATATAAGTTAAATAAGCAGGGTGACAATATACAGCGTTGATGAAATATTTTCCAAATTTGGACTCAGTCCCTTGTTTCATGTCTGGTTCTAACTGTTGCTTCTTGACCTGCATACAGATTTCTCAGGAGGCAGGTAAGGTGATCTGGCACTCTTATCTCTTTAACACTTTCCCAAAGTTTGTGGTGATCCACAAAGTCAAAGGCTTTGGCATAGTCAATAAAGTATAAATAGATGTTTTTCTGGAACTCTCTCGCTTTCCTATGATTCAGTGAATGTTGGCAATTGTATCTCTGTTTCCTCTGCCTTCTCTAAACCCAGCTTGAACATCTGGAAGTTCTCATTTCACATACTGTTGAAGCCTCACTTAGAGAATTTTGAGCATTACTTTGGGAGTGTGTGAGATAAGTACTATTGTGTGATAGTTTGAATATTCTTTGACATTGCCTTTCTTTTGGGTTGGAATGAAAACTGACATTTTCTACTCCTGGGGCCACTGCTGAGGCTTCCAAACTTGCTGGCATTGAGTGTAGCACTTTAACAACATCATCTTTTAGGACTTGAAATTGCTCATCCAGAACCCCATCAATTCTACTAGCTATGCTCATAATTATGCTTCCTAAGGCCCACCTGACCTCGGACTCCAGGATGTCTGGCTCTAGGTAAGTGATCATACCATCATGCTTATCTGGGTTATCAAGATCCCTTTTATATAAATCTTCTGTGTATTCTTGCTGCTTCTGTTAGGTCCACACTGTTTCTGTCCTTTATTGTGCCCATCTTTGCATGAAATAATCCCTTGGTATCTCTAATTTTTTTGAAGAGATTTCTGGTCTTTCTCATTCTATTTTTTCCTCTATTTCTTTGCATTGATCAGTGACTAAGTCTTTCTTATCCCTCCTTGCTACTCTTTAGAACTCTGCATTCATATGGATATATCTTTCATTTTCTCCTTTGTCTTTCACTTCTCTTCTTTTTCTCAGCTATTTGTAAGGCCTCCTCACACAACCAGTTTGCCTTTTTGCATTCGTTTTTCTTGGGGATGGTCTTGATCACTGTCTCCTGTACAATATCATGAACCTCTGTCCATAGTTCTTCAGACACTCTGTCTATCAGATCTAATCCCTTGGATCTATTTGTCACTTACACTGTATAATCATAAGGGATTTGATTTATGACATATCTGAATAGTCTAGTGGTTTTCCCTACTTTCTTCCATTTAAGTATGGATTTTGCAATAAGTAGTTTATGATCTGAGGCACAGCCAGGTTCCAATCTTGTTTGTGATGACTTTATAGAGCTTCTCTGTCTAAGGCTACAAAGAATATAATCAGTATGATTTTGGTATTGACCATCTAGTGATGTCCATGTGTAGAGTCTTTTGTGTTGTTGGAAGAGGGTGTTTGCTATGACCAGTGCATTTCTTGGCAAAACTCTATTAGTCTTTGCTCTGCTTCATTTTGTACTCCAAAGATCAAACTTCCCTGTTGACTACATGTATCTCTTGACTTCCTATTTTTGCATTCTAGTCCTCTATGATGAAAAGGACATCTTTTTTTGCTGTTAGTTCTAGAAGGTCTTGTAGGTCTTCATAGAACCATTCAACTTCAGCTTCTTTGGCATTACTGGTAGGGACATAGACTTGGATTACTGTGATATTGAATGGATATACATATGTATATCCATATGCATATGCATACATATGCATACATACAGTAGCTAGGTCCTGCAACAACCTAGGTGTCAATCTTCAGATGAATGGATAAAGAAGTTGTCGTATACATATGCAATGGAATATTGCTCAGTCATTAAAAAGAAGTCATTTGGGTCAGTTCTAATGAAGTGAATGAACCTATAGCTGATTATACAAAGTGAAATAAGTCAGAAAGAGAAAAAAAAAACACAAATATTGTATGCTAACACATATATACGGAATCTAGAAAGGTGATACTGATAAACTTCTTGCATGGCATCAGTGGAGATGCAGACACAGAGAAAAGACTTGTGGACACAGTCAAGAGAGAGTGGGACGAATTGAGAGAGCAGCATTGAAACTTATACATTAGCATGTATAAAATAGATAGCCATTGGAATTTGTTTTATGATGCAGAAAGCTCAAGCCCAGTGCCTTGTTACTACCTAGAAAAGTAAGATGGAGTGACAGGTGGGATAAAGGTTCAAGTAGGGGACATATGTATGCCTATGGCTGACTCACACTAATGTGTGGCAGAAACCATCACAGTATTGTAAAGCAATTGTCCTTCAATTAAAAATAAATAAATTAAAAAAAAAAAAAAACAATGCAACAAGAGGAAACCAACAAATAACATACAGAGGAATTCCCATAGGGTTATTAGCTCTTTCATTTGAAGGAAAATTTGCAGACCAGAAGAGACAAGATGTATTTAAAATGATAAAAGTGAGGACTTCCTTGGTGCTACAGTGGTTAAGAATCCACTTGCCAATACAAGGGACATGGGTCCAATCCCTGGTCTGGGAAGATCTCCCACGTGCCATGAAGCAATTAAGCCCATGCACCACAACAACTGTGTCCATGCTGCTGGACCCCATGCTCCAGAATAAGAGAAGTTGCTGCAAAGAGAAGCCCGTGCACTGCAACAAAGTGTAGCCTCCCCTCACTGTAACTAGAGAAAGGCTACATTTAGCAACAAAGACCCAGCACAGTGATAAATGAATAAATAAAATGAAGGAAAATAAATACTTACAAGCAAGAATACTCTACCCAGCAACATCTCATTCACATTTGACTGAGAGATCAAAAGCTTTTCAGACAAGTAAAATCTAAGATGATTCAGCACCACCAAACCAGCTTTGCAACAATTGATTAAGGAACTTCTCTAGGCAAAACACACAAAAAAAGAGAACAGAAGAGGAAGGGAGGGAATGCCTTACAATAACAAATCCAAATTATTTTTTAAAAATAGCAATATAAACATGCATATTGAAAATTATCTCAAGTGTAAATGGATTAAATTCTCAAATCAAAAGACATAGACTGGCTGGATGGACACAAAAATAAGACTGTTTACAAGAGGTCCTCTTGAAACCTAGGGACACACATAGACTGAAGAGAGGGTGTAGAAAGGTACCCCATGCAAATGGAAGTCAAAAGAAAGCTGGGGTAGCAATAATCATATTAGATAAAATAGAATTAATAATAAAGACTGTTACAAGAGACAAGAAAGGACACTGTGATGATCAAGGTATTAATCCAAGAAGAAAATGTAAAGTTGTAAAAAAAAACACCTCAATATAAAAGATGGATGTTAACAGCTATGAAGTGGGAAATCAACAGTAACACAATAACAGCGGGGAACTTTAACACCCTACTTACACCAATGGACAGATCATCCAGACAAATTAATAAGGAAACACAGGTCTTAAATGACACATTAGGCCATGTAGGACAAATTGATCCTTATAGGACATTCCATCCAAAAACAGTAGAATATACTTTCTTCTCAAGTGCACATGAAACATTTTCCAAAATAGATCACATCTTGCGCCAGAAATCAAGCCTCCATTATTTAAGAAAATTGAAATGATATCAAGCACTTTTTTCCTGACTACAATGTTATAATTAGAAATCAATTACAGAAAAAAAAAACTGTAAAAACACAAATACATGGAGGCTAAGCATTGTGCTACTAAATACCCAATTAATTACTGAGGAAATAGAAAGGAAACAAACAAAATCCTTAGAAACAAATGTCAGTTGAAAACACAATGACTCAAAACCTATAGGATGCAGCAAAAGCAGTTCTACGAGATAAGTTTATAGCAATACAATCCTACCTCAAAAACAAGAAAAATTCCAAAAAACAATCTAACCTTACACCTAAGCAACTAGAGAAAGAACAAACAAAACCAAAAGCCTGTAGAAGGAAAGAAATCATAAAGATAAGACCAGAAAAAAAGGAAATAGCAAAGAAAGAATACAATATGTGAAGAATACAATGTGAAAGAAACAATAGCAAGGATCAATAAAACTAAAATCTGGTTCTTTGAGAAAACATACAAAACTGAAAAACTTTTAGGCAGTCTCATCAAGAAAAAAAGAGAGAGGAATCAAATTAATAAAATGAGAAAGAAGTTAAAAATGATAGTGTAAAAATACAAATAATCCTAAAAGAATATCACTAATGAGAAGAGATACAAAGATCCTCAAGGAAATACTAGCAAACAGAATCCAACAAGATACTAAAACAATCATACATGATGATCAAGTAAGGTTTATCCCAGGGATGAAAGGATTCTTCAATATATGGAAATCAATGTGATATACTATATTAGCAAAATGACTAATAAAACATATATAATCATCTCCATAGAGGTATACAAAGCTTTTGACAAACTTGAAAACTCATTTATGATAAAATCTCTACAGAAAGTGAGCATAAAGGATCCTACTTCAACATGATAAAGACCATGTATGACAAAGCATCAGTAAATATCATTCTCAAAGGTGAAAAACTGAAAGCATTTCCTCTAAGATTAGGAACGAGACAAGGATGTCTACTCTCGCTACAATTAGTCACCATATATTTGGAAGTCTTAGCCATGGCAATCAGAGAAAAAAAGAAAATGAATTCAAATTAGAAAAGAAGAAGCAAAATTGTCAGTGTTTGCAGATGACAATACTATACATAGAAAATCCTAAAGATGCAATGAGAAAACTACTAGAGCTCATCAATGAAACTGGTAAAGTTTCAGGATACAAAATAAATACACAGAAATCTCTTACAATGTTATACACTAACAGCAAAAGCCCAGAATAAGAAATTAAGGAAGCAATTCCATTTATTATTCCAAAAAAAGAATAAAATACCTAGGAATAAACTTACCTAATCAGGCAAAATCCTGTACTCAGAAAGCTATAATATATTGATTAAAAAATCAAAGATGACACAAGGGGAGAGTTATACCATGTTCTTGGATTGGAAGAATCAATATTATGAAAAAAGAATATACTCCCCAAAGTAATCTACAGATTCAATATAATTCCTATCAAATCACCCCTGGCATTTTTCACAGAACAGAACACAATTTTTTACAATTTGTAGGGAAACACTAAAGACTTGAAATAGCCAAACCATTCTTGAGAAAGAAAAATTCAACTAGAGGAATCAGGCTCCATGACTTCAGACAATACTACAAAGTTATAGTCACCAACATACTCTGGTACTGCCAGAAGAGCAGAGATATAGATCAATGGAACAAGATAGAAAGCCCAGAGATGAAACCATGCAACTATGGTCACCTAATCCATGACAAAGTAGGTAAGACTATACAATAGACAAAAGTCAGAATCCTCAATAATTATGCTGGAGAAATTGGACATTTGCCTATAAAAGTATTAAATTAGAACACTCCCTGAAAAAGAAAGTGAAAGTGTTGGTCTCTCAGTCATGTCCAACTCTTTGCAACCCCATAAACTGTAGCCCACCAGGCTCATATGTCCATGGGATTCTCCAGACAAGAATAGTGAAGTGTGTAGCCAATCCCTTCTCCAGGGGATCTTCCCAATCCAGGGACTGAACCCGCATCTCCTGCATCTCCTGCATTGCAGGCAGATTCTTTACCATCTGAACCACTGGGAAGTCCAGAACACTTCCTAACCAAACATAGAAGTAAACTCAAAATGGATCAAAGACATAAATGCAAGTCTAAATACTATAAAACTCTTAGAGGAAAACACACTCAGATCTCTCTTTGACATCAATAGCAGCAAGATTGTTTTGGATCTACCTTCTGGAGTAATGAAAATTAAAACACTCAGAGTAGGAGAAACTATTTGCAAATCAAGCAATCAGAAGAGTATTAATTGCCAAAGTACACAAAGAGTTCATGTGACTCAATTAAAAAAATCTAATGGAAAAAAATCTAAATAGATATTTCTTTGAAGAAGATATGCAGATGGTCAAAAAACACATGAAAAGATCCTCAATGTCACTAATTAGGCAAAATAAAACACTAATTATGCAAATTATGCAAATAAAAACTCCAATGAGGTATCATCTCATACCAGTCAAAATGGACATCATCCAAAGATCTACAAAAACTAAATTCTGGAAAAAAGTGTAGCAAAAAGGGACCCTCTTACACTGTGGGAACGTAAAATGGTACAGACATTATGAGGGTTCTTTAGAAAACTAGCACATAATACTTTGTATCATTCCATAAATATTGAGATAACATTACTGGCATATTTGCCTTTACCCTAAATGGGTATACACTCCTCACTATTTAACTATCCTCTAAATAAATTATTAATTATATTGGACAAATGGTTATTTTCAAGGTTGACTAATTCACGACCCAGATAATCATGATGGTGTGATCACTCACCTAGAGCCAGACATTCTGAAATGTGAAGTCAATTGGGCCCTAGAAAGCATCACCATGAACAAAGCTAGTGGAGGTGATGGAATTCCAGTTGAGTTATTTCAAATCCTGAAAGATGATGCTGTGAAAGGGCTGCACTCAATATGCCTGCAAATTTGGAAAACACAGTAGTGGCCACAGGACTGGAAAAGGTCAGTTTTCATTCCAATCCCTAAGAAAGGCAATCCCAAAGAATGCTCAAACTACCACAAAATTGCACTCGTCTCACATGCTAGTAAAGTAATGCTTAATATTCCCCAAGTCAGGCTGCAGCAATACGTGAAGCATGAACTTCCAGATGTTCAAGCTGGTTTTAGAAAAGACAGAGGAACCAGAGATCAAATTGCCAACATCTGCTGGATCATCGAAAAAGCAAGAGAGTTCCAGAAAAACATCTATTTCTGCTTTATTGACTATGCCAAAGACTTTGACTGTGTGGATCACAATAAACTGTGGGAAATTCTGAAAGTGATGGGCATACCAGACCACCTGACCTGCCTCTTGAGAAACCTGTATGCAGGTCAGGAAGTAACAGTTAGAACTGGACATGGAACAACAGACTGGTTCCAAATAGGAAAAGGAGTACATCAAGGCTGTATATTGTCACCCTGCTTATTTAACTTATATGCAGGATACATCATGAGAAACGCTGGGCTGGAGGAAGCACAAGCTGGAATCAAGATTGCAGGGAGAAATATCAATAACCTCAGATATGCAGATGACACCACCCTTATGGCAGATAGTGAAGAAGAACTAAAGAGCCTCTTGATGAAAGTGAAAGAGGAGACTGAAAAAGTTGTCTTAAAGCTCAACACTCAGAAAACTAAGATCATGGCATCTTGTCCCATCACCTCATGGCAAATAGATGGGGAAAGAGTGGAAACAGTGGCTGACTTTATTTTTCTGGGCTGCAAAATCACTGCAGATGGTGATTGCAGACATGAAATTAAAAGACACTTACTCTTGGAAGGAAAGTTATGACCAACCTAAATAGCATATTAAAAGGCAGAGACATGACTTTGCCAACAAAGGTCCATCTAGTCAAGGCTATGGTTTTTCCAGTGGTCATGTATGGATGTGAGAGTTGGACTATAAAAAAAGCTGAGAGCAGAAGAATTGATGTTTTTGAACTGTGATGTTGGAGAAGACTCTTGAGAGTCCCTTGGACTACAAGGAGTTCCAACCAGTCCATACTAAAGGAGATCAGTCCTGGGTGTTCCTTGGAAGGACTTATGTTGAAGCTGAAACCCCAATACTTTGGCCACCTGATGCGAAGAGTTGACTCATTAGAAAAGACCCTGATGCTGGGAAAGATTGAGGGGAGGAGGAGAAGGGGATGACAGAGGATGAGATGGTTGGATGGCATCATCAACTCAATGGACATGGGTTTGCGTGGACTCCGGGAGTGGGTGATGGACAGGGAGTCCTTGCATGCTGCGGTTCATGTTGTCACAAAGAGTCAGACATGACTGAGCGACTGAACTGAACTGAACTGAATATCAAATAGCTTAGGTATTCTGTTTTTGTTACGAATGAGCTGACGGAATTGATGGTATGTTTTTGATTCATCCAGAGAAAATAAGAATGAAGTGAAAGTCTCAAGTATTTAAAATAGGCAATGAATATGTAAAATAGATAGCCAGTGGGAATTTGCTGTATGACTCAAGGAACTCAAACTGAAGCTCTGTAACAACTTAGAGGGGTGGGTTGGGGAGGAAGGTTGGAGGTATGTTCAACACTGAGGGGACATAGGTAAACGTATGGCTGATTCATGTTGATGTTTGGTAGAAACCAACACAATACTGTAAAGCAACTATCTTTCAATTAAAAATAAATAAAAATTTTAAACAAATTGAACCACATCCTTTTATTTCATTGATATGAATGAAAAAGAGAAAAAGAAGGAAAATTCTTATCTGAAATCATCCATTTATAAGAACTTAGATAGCTAAAGAACACAGCTAAAAGGAGAGACTTGCTAAAGTACAATTTCCAGAAATCATAAGATATTTTTGCAAGATATTTTTAAATTGCCAAACAATTGTTTTAGCATTAAAGAAAGTTTCTAAAATAAAAATAATATTTATTACTCTTTTAATTAAATAGATTACTTTCCATATTTTACTTCCTTGTTGTCAAATTCTGTGAAAATAAATTTCAAAAATAAAAGAGGCAATAAATGGATACTTTCATCACAATTTACCACAAGCCAATCTCATTATATTCCTCTCAAACTGTCTTCTATTCATGAGTTGCTTTTCTCAGGTAATAGCATAATCATGCTTGTAGTAGTCAACTTCAGAAATCTGTGTCTCCAAATCGTGTTTTCTACTTTCTCTTATCCAATCAAGTTCTACATTTCACCCTTCTGTACCAGGTGATGATGATCAAAATTGATGATGATCAATTTTTCTTGGACCATTGTTATCATCTGCTAAATTATCTCTTGCTCTCCACTCCAATCTAGATTTTTACTACTTCAAAAATGATCTTACAGAAGCTTGGCTTTGACCATATCTTCATTTTACTCATAAATCTTCAGTTTTTCCTCGGCACACCCTCCTTAATTTAGGTACAAATTCCCTCTATGTTTATTTCCCATCACCTCCCCTTTTGAACTTCTCCTCCTCATATGTGAAAATCCAGCTATAATTCAACTTTTCTGTAATGCTTCCCTTAAACCTTATTCCCCCTCCCCACCATGGGTATTAATGCCTCATTTTGGAACATAGCATTTTACCTAAAACTATGCATATGCAAGCCTATTTTCTTTACTGGTGTATAAATTAAAGTGTTGTATGATAAACATAATAATGGAAGCTCTGTAAATACCCATGTCCAAATCCTGGGAACCTATGAATATACTACTTTGCATGGCAAATAAACTTTGCAGATAAAATTAAGGTCTTTGAGATGAGGAGGTGATTTTGGATTATCCATGTGGGTCTAATGTAATTCCATGGGTTCTTAAAAAGCAGAGTACCTTACACAGCTATAGAGAACCAGAGAGATGGTAGTATAAGAAGGACTTAGCTTTCTGTTGCTGGTTTTGAAAACAGGGGAAGGAGCCCATGAGCCAAGCTATGCAGACAGTCTCTAGAAGCTGGAAAAGGTAAGGAAATAGATTCTCCATCAGAGACCCCTAAAATAAGAAAGCCTTGACAGCATCTTGACTTTAACCAAGTTATACTCAAATTGAAGCTCTTATCCACAAATCTGTAAGATAATAAATTTGCACTGAGTTTGTGGCAATTTTTATGACTGTGATTAAAAAACTAATACAGGCTGTAACATTAGCTGACACCCCAGCACCTAGCATAGTACCTTGGCCTTGGGCCCTCAATGAACATTTAGACAGTGAACTGAGAAGGGCATGCTCCAAAATATTTCTCCACATACATTAAATAATATGAGGTTCTCCTCCCTGCCTAAGCCAGATTTTTAAAAATTTACCATATTAACAATGAGGTACCATTACACGCCAGTCAGGATGGCTGCTATCCAAAAGTCTACAAGCAATAAATGCTGGAGAGGGTGTGGGGAAAAGGGAACCCTCTTACACTGTTGGTGGGAATGCAAACTAGTACAGCCGCTATGGAGAACAGTGTGGAGATTTCTTAAAAAACTGGAAATAGAACTGCCATATGACCCAGCAATCCCACTTCTGGGCATACACACTGAGGAAACCAGATCTGAAAGAGACACGTGCAGTGCACCCCAATGTTCATCGCGGCACTGTTTATAATAGCCAGGACATGGAAGCAACCTAGATGCCCATCAGCAGATGAATGGATAAGGAAGCTGTGGTACATATACACCATGGAATATTACTCAGCCATTAAAAAGAATTCTTTTGAACCAGTTCTAATGAGATGGATGAAACTGGAGCCCATTATACAGAGTGAAGTAAGCCAGAAAGATAAAGAACATTACAGCATACTAACACATATATATGGAATTTAGAAAGATGGTAACGACAACCCTATATGCAAAACAGAAAAAGAGACACAGAAGTACAGAACAGACTTTTGAACTCTGTGGGAGAAGGTGAGGGTGGGATGTTTCGAAAGAACAGCATGTATATTATCTATGATGAAACAGGTCACCAGCCCAAGTGGGATGCATGAGACAAGTGCTCGGGCCTGGTGCACTGGGAAGACCCAGAGGAATCGGGTGGAGAGGGAGGTGGGAGGGGGGATCGATATGGGGAATACGTGTAAATCTATTGCTGATTCATGTCAATGTATGACAAAACCCACTGAAAAAATAAATTAATTAATTAATTAAAAAAAAATTTACCATATTATACTATTAAGAAACCCTCCAGAATGAGTTCACAGTAAATGAATATAAGCATTAACTTTTAGTCACAAAACTCCATCTATTTTATTGTTAATACCCTAGACATCTGTCCCCAAGTTAATTTGCTTGGTTATTCTAAAGTGGTTTTGCAAATCAAGAGCCAAACTTAACATACACAACTCCAATCCTTTTGGTTACTCAGCTATTTTTTGCCCTGTCATGCCAGAAGCTAAAAGGTGCTAGAGATGGAAAGTGGGATTCTTGCCTGGAGGAAACTGAGTAGGAAGCTGGGTATTAAATCAGGAAGAATACTACATTGAGAATAAAAAGATTCAGGTACCATTCCCAGCTCTGCCAACAATTAACATTGTGACTTTGGGCAATATAGTTACTCTATCTGAAATACAGTTTATTCATTTACTAAATAGGGAAAAGGTCTGCGTTGGTTGTTTTCAAATGATGTTAATATAGAATGTCCTGTTGGGTTAGTGCAGGCACAGCCATAGACCCTGGAACCCTAGCAGCTTTAGATTTATCTGTGGATGCTTTCATTTGAATAGTTTCATGAAGAAATAGGCAACTTGAAATACACAAATTAGGTAACCTCTAAACTCTTTTTTAGATCTGTCACTGAATAAGCTGAAGTAAAGAAGATGTTTTATATAATAGTGAAGGGCCTATAATTTGAATATGGACCGCCATATTTCAAAACTCAGCTCTGACATTACCTATTCATGTAACCTTAGAAAAGTCCTTCAACTTCTCTATGTCTGTTTCCCATTTGAAAAAGAGAAAGTAGTTGTACTTACCACCAGAATTTTGTGAAGATTAAAAGGCCAATTATGGTTAATATACATAAGATATTTAAAACTTTGCCTGTCACATAGCAAATACTCAAGATATGCTGGTTTGGGAAGACCAAGAGGGAAATTAATGTTTTAAAAAGTAGAGACATCACATTTTCAACAAAGGTCCATCTAGTCAAATCTATAGTTTATCTAGTACTCATGTATGGATGTGAGAGTTGGACCATAAAAACGACAGTGCTGAAGAATTGATGATCTCAAACTGTGGAATTGGAGAAGACTCTTGAGAGTCCCTTAAACAAACAAACAAACAAAAAAATCAAACCAGTCAATCCTAAAGGAAATCAACCCTGAATATTCATTGGAAGGACTGATGCTGAAATGCCAATACGTTGGCCACCTGATGCAAAGAGCTGACTCATTGGAAAAGACCCTGAAGCTGGGAAAGATTGAAGGCAGTAGGAGAAGGGGATGAAAAAGGATGGCATCATCAACTCAACTGACAGGAGTTTGAGCAAACTCCTAGAGATAGTGAGGACAGGGAAGCATGGCATGCTGCAGTCCATGGGGTTGCAGAGTCAGACATGACTGAGGGACTGAACAACAACAACAATGCATGTGTTTTGGGGGAAGGCTTTTGTTTTCATTCACTCATAAGAAAGTGAAACTTACTCTAGAATGCCTTTCTCTTAACCCCACCTTCCCCCCTAGAGGCGGTTCCCTTGTGGCTCAGATGGTAAAGAATCTGCCTGCAAGGTAGGGAACCCAGGTTCAATCTTTAGATCAGAAAGATGCCCTGGAGAAGGAAATGGCTACTACTCTAGTATTATTGCCTGGAGAATTCCATGGACAGAGGAACCTGCCGGGCTACAGTCCATGAAGTCATAAAGAGTCAGATATGACTGAGTGAATAACAATTTCACTTCATCCTTCAGAGTATGAAGAGGGTTCTGAAAAAGAAAGAAAAGAAAAAAACATTCCAATTCCTTTTTCAGATATCTCTAATTTAGATTCCTCTTCCTCTTCCTCTTATTGTGTAACTACCCAAGGGAATATAGAGATAGGGGAGGCTTGGGAGCATGTGGTAGTTGTCAGGTTTCCTCAAATCTACCTTAAACTCTCATGTGTGTGCTCAGTCGTGTCTGACTCTTTGTGGCTCCATGGACTATAGCCCTCCAGACTCCTCTGTCCATGGAATTTTCCAGACAAGAATAGTGGAGCAGATTTCCATTTCTTCTTTCAGGGGATCTTCCTGCCCCAGAGATGAAAACCGAGTCTCTAGTGTCTCCTACATTGGCAGGCAGATTTTTTACCAGTAGTGACAACTGGGAAGCCTTAAATTCCTATAGGGGAACCACAAATATCTGTTGGATTAAAAAGGAAAGGACATCTGCAGAGAAGTCTCAGTTCAGATGGGTCAGTTCAGTTCAGTTGCTCAGTCATGTGAGACTTTTTGTGACCCCATGGACTGCAGCACAACAGGCTTCCCTGTCCATTACCAACACCCAGGGCTTGCTTAAACACATGTCCATCGAGTCGGTGATACCATCCAACCACCTCATCCTCTGTTGTCCCTCTCTCCTCCTGCCCTCAATCTTTCTCAGCATCAGGGTCTTTTCAAATGAGTCAGTTCTTCACATTAGGTGGCCAAAGTATGGGAGCTTCAGCTTCAACATTAGTCCTTCCAATGAATATTCAGGAATGATTTCCTTTAGGATTGACTGGTTTGATCTCCTTGCAGTCCAAGAGACTCTCAAGCGTCTCCTCCAACACCACAGTTCAAAAGCATCAATTCCTTGGCACTCAGCTTTCTTCACAATCCAGCTCTCACATCCAGACATGGCTTACTGGAAAAAGCATAGCTTTGACTATATGGACATTTGTCGGCAAAGTAATGTCTCTGCTCTTTAATATGCTGTTTAGGTTTGTCATAGCTTTTTTGTTTGCTTGTTTGTTTATTTGTTTCCCAAGGAGCTAGTGTCTTTTTATTTCATGGCTGCAGTTACCATCTGCAGTGATTTTGGAGCCCAAGAGAATAAAGTCTATAACTGTTTCCATTGTTTCCCCATCTACTTGCTCTGAAGTGATGGGACCAGACACCATGATCTTAGTTTTCTGAATATTAGTTTTAAGCCAGGTTTTTCACTCTCCTCCTTCACTTTCAATAAGAGGCTGTTCAGTTCCTCTTCACTTTCTGCATAAGGGTGGTGTCATCTCTGTATCTGAGATTATTGATATTTCTCCTGGCAATCTTCATCCCAGCTTGTGCTTTATCCAGCCCAGTATTTCACACGATGTACACTTCATATAAGTTAAATAAGCAGGGTGACAATATACAGCCTCGACATATTCTTTCCCCAATTTGGAAACAGTCCATTGTTCCATGTCTGGTTCTTACTGTTGACCAGCATACAGATTTCTCATGAGGCATGTAAGGTGGTCTGGTTTTCCCATCTCTCTAAGAATTTTTCAAAGTTTGTCATGATCCACAAAGTCAAAGGATTTGTCATAGTCAATAAAGCATAAGTAGATGTATTTCTGGAACTCTCTTGCTTTTCCTATGATCCAATGGATGTTGGCAATTGGATCTCTGGTTCCTCTGCTTTTTCTAAATCCAGCATGAACATCTGGAATTTCTGGGTTTATGTACCACTGAAGCCTCACTTAGAGAATTTTGAGCAATACTTTGCAAGCCTGTGAGATGGGTATTATTGTGTGGTAGTTTGAATATTATTTGGCATTGCTTTTCCTTGAGATTGGAATGAAAACTGAACTTTTCCAGTCTGGTGGCCACTGCTGAGTTTTCCAAATCTGCAGGCATATTGAGTGCAGCACTTTCACAGCATCATCTTTCAGAATTTGAAATAGCTCAACTGGAATTCCATCACCTCCAATAGCTTTATTTTTAGTGATGCTTCCTAAGGCCCACTTGACTTCTCATTCCAGGATGTCTGGCTCTAGGAGAGTGATGACATCATTGTGATTATCTGGGTCATGAAGGTATTTTTTGTATAGTTCTTTTGTGTATTCTTGCCACCTCTTCTTAATATCTTCTGCTTCTGTTAGGTCCATAACATTTCTACCCTTTATTGTGTTCATCTTTGCATGATTCCAGCTTGTGCTACTTCCAGCCCACCGTTTCTCATGATGTACTCTACATATAAGTTAAATAAGCAGGGTGACAATATACAGCCTTGATGTACTCCTTTTCCTATTTGGAACCAGTCTGTAATTCCATGTCCAGTTCTAACTGTGGCTTCCTGACCTGCATACAGGTTTCTCAAGAGGCAGGTCAGGTGGTCTGGTATTCCCATCTCTTTCAGAATTTTCCACAGTTTATTGTGATCCACACAGTCAAAGTCTTTGGCATAATCAATAAAGCAGAAATAGATGTTTTCCTGGAACTCTCTTGCTTTTGTGATGATTGTCAATTTGATCTCTGGTTTCTCTGCCTTTTCTAAAACCAGCTTGAACATCTGGAAGTTCACGGTTCATGTATTGCTGAACCCTGGCTTGGAGAATTTTGAGCATTACTTTACTAGCCTGTGAGATGATTGCAATTGTGAGGTAGTTTGAGCATTCTTTGGGATTGCCTTTCTTAGGGATTGGAATGAAAACTGACCTTTTCCAGTCCTGTGGCTGGAAGAAGCACAAGCTGGAATCAAGATTGCTGAGAGAAATAACAATAACCTCAGATATGTAGATGACACCACCCTTATGGCAGAAAGTGAAGAGGAACTAAAAAGCCTCTTGGTGAAAGTGAAAGAGGAGAGTGAAAAAGTTGGCTTAAAGCTCAACATTCAGAAAACTAAGATCATGGCATCTGGTCCCAAAACCTCATGCAAAATAGATGGGGAGACAGTGGAAACAGTGTCAGACTTTGTTTTTGGGGGGCTCCAACATCACTGCAGGTGGTGACTGCAGCCATGAAATTAAAAGACACTTACTCCTTGGAAGGAAAGTTATGACCAACCTAGATAGCATATTAAAAAGCAGAGACATGACTTTGCCAACAAAGGTCTGTCTAGTCAAGGCTATGGTTTTTCCAGTGGTCATGTATGGATGTGAGAATGGGACTGTGAAGAAAGCTGAGCGCCAAAAAATGGATGCTTTTGAACGGTGGTGTTGGAGAAGACTCTTGAGAGTCCCTTGGACTGCAAGGAGATCCAACCAGTTCATCCTAAAGGAGATCAGTCCTGGGTGTTCATTGGAAGGACTGATGCTGAAGCTGAAACTCCAGTACTTTGGCCACCTCATGAGAAGAGTTGACTCATTGGCAAAGACCCTGATGCTGGGAGGGATTGGGGGCAGGAGGAGAAGGGGATGACAGAGGATGAGATGGCTGGATGGCATCACTGACTCGATGGGCATGAGTTTGAGTAAACTCTGGGAGTTGGTGATGGACAGGGAGGCCTGGCGTGCTGCGATTCATGGGGTCGGACACGACTGAGCGACTGAACTGAACTGAACTTGCATGAAATGTTCCCTTGGTATCTGTAATTTTCTTGAAGCTCATTAGTCTTTCCCATTCTATTGTTTTCCTCTGTTTTTGCATTGATAACTTAGGAAGGCTTTCTTATCTCTCCTTGCTATTCTTTGGAACTCTGCATTCAAGTATGTATATCTTTTCCTTTTCTCCTTTGCCTTTTACTTATCTTCTTTTCTCATCTATTTGTGAGGCCTCCTCAAACAACCATTTTGCTTTTTTGCATTTCTTTTTCTTGGGGGTGGTCTTGATCACTGTCTCGTGTACAGTGTCACGAGCCTCCATCCATATTTCTTCAGGCACTGTATCAGATCTATTGACTTGAATTTACTTGTCACTTCCACTGTATAAAGATAAGGGATTTGATTTAGGTCATACCTAAATGGTCTAGTGATTTTCCCTACTTTCTTCAATTTAAGCCTGAATTTTGCAATAAGGAGTTCATGATCTGAGCCACAGTCAGCTCCTGGTCTTGTTTTTGCTGAACTGTATAGAGCTTCTCCATCTTTGGCTGCAAAGAATATAATCAATCTGATTTTGGTATTGACCATCTGGTGATGTCCATGTGTAGAACATTCTCTTGTGTTGTTGGAAGAGAGTATTTGCTATGTCCAGTGTGTTCTCTTGGCAAAACTCTGTTAGCTGTTGACCTGCTTCATTTTGTACTCCAATGCCAAATTTACCTGTTACTTCAGATATCTCTTGACTTTCAACTTCTCCGTTCCAGTTCTCTATAATGAAAGGTGCATTTTTTTTTTTACTGTTAGTTCTAGAAGGTATAGCAGGTTTTCATAGAACTGTTCAACTTCAGCTTCTTCAGCCTTAGTGGTTGTGGTATAGACTTGGATTACTGTGTTATTGAATGGTTTGCCTTGGAAACAAACAGAGATCATTCTGTCATTTTTGACATTGCACCCAAGTACTGCATTTCATACTCTTTGTTGACTATGAGGGTTACTCCATTTCTTCTGAGGGATTCTTGCCCACAGCAGTAGATATAATGGTCATCTGAATAAAATTCACACATTCCAGTCCATTTTCATTCACTGATTCCTAAAATGTTGATGTTCATTCTTGCCATCTCCTGTTTGACCACTTCCAATTTACCTTGATTCATGAACCTAACATTCCAGGTTCCTATGCAATATTGTTCTTTACAGCATCAGACTTTCCTGCCATCACCAGTCACATTCACAATTGGGTGTTGTTTTCACTTTGGCTCCTTCCCTTTATTCTTTCTGGAGGGTTTTCTCCACTCTTCTCTGGTAGCATATTGGGCACCTACCAACTGGGGGAGTTCATCTTTCAGTGTCACATCTTTTTTGCCTTTTCATTCTGTCCAGGGGGTTCTCGAAGTAAGAATAGTGAAGTGGTTTGCCATTCCCTTCTCCAGTAGACCATGTTTTGTCAGAATTCTCCACCATGGCCCATCCATCTTTGGTGCCCCTACACAGCACGGCTTATAGTTTCATTGAGTTAGACAAGGCTGTGGTCCATGTGATCAGTTTGGTTAGTTTTCTGTGATTGTGGTTTTCATTCTATCTGCCCCCTGATGAATAAAGATAAGAGACTTATCTAAACTTCCTGATGGGACAGACTGACTGTGGGACAAACTGGGTCTTGATCTGATGGAGGGGCCATGCTCAGTAAATCTTTAATCCAATTTTTTGTTGATTGGCAAGGCTGTGTTCCCTGTCTGTTGTTTGATCTGAGGCCAAACTATCGACCCACAGGAGACTCCTGGACACTCACATGAAAGCCTGCCTCAGTCTTCCACTGACCTCCAAAGTCAAATCAAAATTCTCACACTGTTAAATAAGTTCAAGGACCCACAACAGATTTCCCAAACTGGGGATCCAGCAAAGGGACTGAGAACCCCCAGGGAATTTGACTGTGGGGGCCAGTCAGAAGGGTAGAAAATAGTTATTTAAGAAAAATTATTGGAGTATAGTTGATTTACAGTGCTGTGGTTGTTTCTGTCATTCAGCAAAGTGAATTCTTTTATATATGCATGCATGCATGCTAAGTCGCTTCTGTTGTCTCCCACTCTTTGTGATGCTATGGACTGTAGCCCACCAGATTCCTCTGCCCATGGGAGTCTCCAAGCAAGAATACTGGATTGGGTTGCCATGCCCTCCTGCAGGGGATCTTCTCGACCCAGGGATCGAATCAGCATCTCTTATGTCTCCTGCATTTGCAGGTGGGTTCTTTACCACTAGCACCATCAGGGAAGCCCTACACCTGTACATTTATCCACTCTTATTTAGATTTTTTGCCCAGATATGTCATTATACAGTACTGTAGGTCAAGAAGCAACATTCAATCCTAAAGCAAATCAGTCCTGAATGCTCATTGGAAAGACTGGTGCTGAAGCTGAAATTCCAATGCTTTGGCCATCTGATGCGAAGAACTGACTCATTGCAAAAGACCCTGATGCTGGGAAAGATTGAAGGCAGGAAGAGAAGGGAACAACAGAGGATGAGATGGTGGGATGGCATCACCAACTCAATGGACATGGATTTGAGCAAGTTCTGGGAGTTGGTGATGGACAGGGAGGCCTGGTGTGCTACAGTCTATGGGGTTAAAAAGTGTCGGACACGACTGAGCAACTGAACTGAACTAACACAGTACTGAGTAGAGTTCCCTGTGCTATGTTATGCAGTAGCTTCTTATAAGTTATCTATTTTCTGTGTAGTAGTGTGTGTGTTAGTCCCAGTCTTCCAACTTATCCCTCCCTCCCCCTTACCCCATGGTAACTATAATTTTATTTTCTACATCTGTAACTCTATTTCTGACAATTATGTTTTAATCCAACACAGTGCTTCTCTAAGAGTTGCATCTTACCCGTGCATCAAAATTGCTTGGAAGCTTACTAAGAATACATATTCCTATTCCAAATATATTGAAAAAGCCTCTTTGTGGTGAGGGTTCAACATAGAAATCCATACTTTACTCAATTTTCCATGTGACTAAGTGATAAAGGAAGGGCCGTGTGAGAGTAAAAGAAAAGGGGACATAGAGTTAGGTAATGGTAAGAATAAGGTTTCTAGAGAAAAAGTACCTAAATTCAAATCCCAGCTAAACCACTTATGTTACCTTTAGGAAGTTATTTAACTTCTCTCTGCTTCAGTTTCTTCATATACAAAATGAAGTAATTAATAGCACCTACCTCATAAGATTGTTGTGAGAATTAAATGAGATTGTTTCATATAAGATATCTGACATGGTGCCCAAAATAGGGTAAGAGCTCAGTAGATGGTAATTGTCATTATTATTATATATTTTAAGGGAATAGACTCTGTTGGTGGTGTTATAGAACTGTTGCTCTGTCACTTTTCTCGAGACAAGAGGCTGGAGGTTGTCTGCAATACATAGTACATTGTAACAGGTTTCTTAGATTAAGGATGTGACAGTCAGACATATAAGAGGTAGAGAAAAAGGAAAAAAGTAGCTACATAACACTGAAAATGACATATTTTTCAATAGGTTCTTGACTTTTCTTCCAAAATTATACAACTATGAAAATAAGATCTGACTTGTTGGCTATTGGTCAAGTTTGATCACCTTGTCACAAAATTAACCTATTCAAAGTTTCCCCAAATACATGTGCAGTATAAGCTGTGCCCATGACAGAATCACTGTTTGTATGCAGTCCTTAATATTTTTCCAACCATCTCTCCATGGAAATTGGTGGCTGGGATTAAGCATAATTATCAACTAAATGTAATTCCAAACCAAGGAGAACCTGAACTACTTACTGCTTGAATGAAAGCAGTCAATTACTCAATTACTTGTGAGCTTTTGTGTTGTTGTTGTTGTTGTTGTTTTTTATGAGATGATGGTGAAATATGGCCCTTGCTTTTCCAGAATAACATGAATTTTAGTTGCACTACTTAAATATAGCATTGATGATATAGAGGACAGTGATTGTTACCAACATTACTTTTCTAGTCTTATGTGGGGTTTTCTGAATTATTCTGGTGATATATGGGCAATTAGAAGCCAATATTCACAGACCAGCCAAATAGGGTGAAGGTCCCAAATCCACAACCTAGAAATATGAGATAAAAGAATTGTGGCTCATTAGAATAGAAAAAAAGGAAGAAGAACAGAAACTATCTTCTAGAAGCTAAGTTTGTCCTCTGGAAGAGAGCGCTGACTTAGTTCTGAAGCTGTAGAAACAACAGGAGCTGATAGTAGGAATCCATTTGAAAATAGATGACACCTTCCTAGAGGAACAGCCTAACTGAGATCCTGAACAACTCATTTAGGTAGGCTCAGCACTTATTAGGTAATGACCTACCCATCACTGAAGGAATTCAAGCAAATGCTACTTGTTTCTTTCAAGGATATGTGCCAAGAATAATACAGGTATAACTCATATACCAGATCTAAGATTTCTTAACCTAGTTTCCCTACATTTTGATGGAAAAATACACCTTTATTTGTATTAACCTCTCATCATAACTTACTATTTCCTTCAGTATTGACTATAAACAAAAGTTTCAATAGTATTAGCAGTATTTTCAACTTTATTTCCAATATAAAACATAGACCATTTTAAATCACATTACACTTTTTATAGCCATCTTGAAATATTATGCATGCTTATGCTTACACGTTTCCTTTGTTAATAAAGAAACTCAGATTCTTACTATGTCAAGTTATTTTTGTATTTAAATACAATTGATTCCCTTTATAACCATATGATTTTATTTTAATTATTAAAAATGGTATTATTCTGAAAAAAAAATAAAAAGAGTCGAATGGGCCAAGGCACAAAACTTTCTAAGATTCCCCAGTTTAGAGTATTGGCCTGGATGATCTTGAAGTTTCCCTCCAAACCTGAAATTCTAGGATCCTTGGAAGCTAGAATGGCTGACAAGAAGAAACAAGTTTGAGATGTAATAAGTATTACAGTTGGATCTCTGAATTGCCATAACTTAAAGTCAAGGGATTCTTACTAAGCGTTTGAGGAAACAAGGTAATTTCATGGAGTTTGTAGACAGGGCAAATCAAGTCTACATTCCTTTCTGTTATGAAAAAAGCCTCAGATGTACCATAATTAAAAGACCTCCAAATGCTGGCTTCTTCTAAATCAACATTTCATGAAAGCTGAACATTTGGAAAAAAACGTTTATTTTTCAGTCCATGATTGAAAAATAACATAACATATGTGAATCATGGAAGGTGGGGGAATCTAATAAAATAAAGCTATCACAGCCAAACATACTCAGGCAGACTTTAGAACTGGGATGATTGTTAGCTGAAGGATTGTTCAGATGGGCAATGGGAAGAGTAACAGTAAGAATTGCAGAGCTTCACACATTAGCTCATTTAGCATTTACAGCAAATCTATAAGGGGGGATGGAGAAGGAAATGGCAACCCACTCCAGTATTCTCGCCTGGAGAATCCTGTGGACGGAGGAGCCTGGTGGGCTGCTGTCCATAAGGTCGCACAGAGTCGAACACGACTGAAGCGACTTAGCATGCATGCATGCATTGGAGAAGGAAATGGCAACCCACTCCAGTATTCTTGCCTGGAGAATCCCAGGGACAGAGGAGCCTGGTGGGCTGCTGTCTATGGGATCGCACAGAGTCAGACACGACTGAAGCGACTTAGCAGCAGCAGCAGCAGCAGCAGCAGCAGTATAAGGGGGAGGGAGGTTATTCTTATCCTTATCTCATTTTATAGCTTGAAGAAACTGATGCTTAGGTTAAATAACTTGTCCAATGTTAAATAAGTGGTAAGTGGCTGACTGGGATTTAAACCCAGGTCTGGCTAAACTAAGGGGCTTACCAGGTGGCTCAGTGGGTTAAGAATCCAACTGCAATGCAGGATATGCAGAAGACACGGGTCCAATACCTGCATTGGGAAGATCCCCTGGAGAAGGGCATGGCAACCCACTCCAGTATTTTTGTCTAGAGAATCCTATGGAGAGAGGAGCCTGGAAGGCAACAGTCCATAGGGTCACAAAGAGTCAGACACAACTGAAGTGACTGAGCACACACACATGCAATGGCTAACTGAGGAGGCAGAGGTATTAACTATATTAACATGTATTAACTATATTAACTATATATTAACACTATACTTCTTAAGGCTTATTATTAAAATTCATGTTGCAATTTTTGACACTGCTTTTATCTGGTTTTTTTGCCAATTCTTGGTGAAGGGAGACAGTCCACAAAGCCTGGCAGAGAATAGTTGCTAAGAGACTGGGGAGACAGACATTAGATTTCAGAACTGCCAAAGCAGCCAGATCTCAAGGGGGCACAATTCTAGAGAGACTAGAAAGTGAAAGAAAGAAGGTCAAGTTGCTCAGTCCTGTCCGACTCTTTGTGACCCCATGGACTGTAGCCTACCAGGCTCCTCCGTCTATGGGAGACTAGAGATACAGGGAAATAACACAGTACTTAATGGGAACTTGATCATAGAGAAAATGACATAAAAATATTGTCATTGTAACTGAATAAAATAAATGTGCCTAACATGAAAAAAATAAATAAAATGTATGTTGCCTTTTACTACTGCTGCTTCCTTTGCCAAGTTAGAAACTCATCTTTAAAATGGAACGATACTAACCTTGAAAAGTTGTTATGAGGAATCAAGATGACAAAGGTAAAGTTTTGAGCATGTTAAAGCCCCTGGTAATTATTAACGCTTCCTAAAGTGTGTATGATGGGGGATGGTGACAAGTAAACAAACAGTTGTGGGTAGAAATTGCGTAGCTCTGAGCATGACCGAGCAGTGAGCTACATGTTGTCAAAAACTATGAAAATTTTCTTTATTGAATTTTGAGCACCTGAAACTATAATTAGCACATTTTGTGAACAGATGAAAGAGTATGTGCATAATACTAATTCATATTGCATATATTATGCAATTTATATTAAAATCATTATTAGTGATTTATGATTAAATTGGTATTTAATTATTAATAAAATTTAAAATACCACCCTATTATGGTATGAATGGTCAAATGGTATCCCAGATAGAAAAGTTCTTTTCTTCAGTGAGAGAGAGAGGAGGGAAAGGGAAAGAAAACTCAATTAAAAGATGCAATTATGAAGGTACTAATGTCTTGTGAAAGCTAAACAACTAATCTCTCCTCCACATTCCATCTGTTAGCAAGATATGTCACCTTTATCCTTCAAAATGTATTCTGCATCTGGCCACTTTTCACCACTTCTACTGTCTTTGGCTAAACTGTTATCTCTTGTCTCCACCACTGCAGTGATAGCCTTCTTTCATTGATATTCTCTTAAAATCTGTTTGCCTCACAGAAACCAAAGTGACTTTTTATAAAATCTAAATCAGATCATATTTCTCCTCCACTTAAAAGGATGAATACTACTATAATTAAAATAAAAACTATTTGCCATAACTGACAAAGCCCTCCATGTGTTCAATGCACACCTCTTGGACACCTCTTGTTTATCACATCTCACTCACACAGGCCTTTCTGGTAATGCTAGAATTCTCTCTTCTCATTCTTATTTTAGGACCTTTGTGATTTCTGCTCACTCTACCTAGAATACATAGCAAGTTCATTCAAGTTTCTGCTGAAATGTCATCTCTTCAGAGAGGTATGCCCCTATCATCCCATTAGAAACAACACACACCTCTTGTCACTTTTCCCCAACTTACTCTGCTTTATTTGGTACAAACATAAATCTACTACAAAATTTGTATTTTTATTTATTTATATGTTTATTGTGTCTCTACTGCTAAACTATATGGTCCATGAGGATAGAATATAACAGGTTAAGAGTTCATTTTCTGATAATGGCCTCTGGTTTGGATTCCTAACTTCATGGCTCCATTACTTACAGGACTATGACCTTAAGAAAGTTACTTCAGTTCAGTTTAGTCACTCAGTCGTGTCCGACTCTTTGCGACCCCATAGACTGCAGCACACCAGGCCTCCTTGTCCATCATCAACTCCCGGAGTCCACCTAAACCCATGTCCATTAAGTTGGTGATGCCATCTAACCATCTCAGCCTCTGCCGTTCCCTTCTCCTCCTGCCCTCAATCTTTCCCAGCATCAGGGTCTTTTCAAATGAGTCATCTCTTCGCATCAGGTGGCCAAAGTATTGGAGTTTCAGCTTCAACATCAGTCCTTCCAATTAACACCCAGGACTGATCCCCTTTAGGGTGGATTGGTTGGATCTCCTTGCAGTCCAAGGGACTCTCAAGAGTCTTCTCCAACACCACAGTTCAAAAGCATCGATTCTTTGGCATTACTTAACCTCTCTGTTTTTCTGTTTGCTCATATGTGAAATTGGATTAGTATGACATATATTTCATAATATTATAAAAACAAAAGCAAACAAGATAATTCCATGGGAGGTAGCAAAATAGAGTCTGACACATAGTAAGTGCTATATAATTGTTAGCCATTTTTATTACTCTCTTCTCTTTTTCAGAACTTGGATTATCTCTTGGAACATTGCAGCTGTTTAATAGATATTTGTAGAATGACGATGCATGTACCTTGTGGACCTGATTTTCAGAGTAGCTATAATATTAAGTGTTTAAAGAGCCCAGAAATGTTGGTGTTACTGACTGTTATCTACTGGCATATTAGAGCAATGAAAACTAAGGAGAATGAGGACATCACTCTGAGGCATAGCAGAGAAAGAGATTAAGACAAAGAGAAAAGGAGAAAGATAAAGAGTTTTCTATGAAGAGGAGTGGTGAAATACTTTTCAGTTGAATCCACTGGCCCACTAAACTTGCAGCTTTCCCCTTATTTTCAGCAGACAGAATACTTAGGAAAATGAAGTTCTGGTAAAATAAATTGGGAAATGAAGTTAGAAGAATCCTAATCTCTTTCTATTTCCAAGATTTAAAATTTACTGAATGCCCACCACTGAGCCTGCCCTTCTGGTGAAAGTCAAGTCTGAATACCTGGGCAATTACAACTGAATGTACGAAACCATTTCATAAGAAATAAGTTGGATGGGATAAATAATGTCTTAATCATGAATGAGCAAAACTCTGGATTCTATCATTTGGAAGCAGAAGTGTTGCAGAGAAGAAGCCAATTCTGACTCCATGTTGGAAATTGTTTATTTGACTTGCTTTCCTTTGCTTTTGTTATTTGGACCACAGCTTGCCTCAGAGGACCCTGCCCCTCTGCCTGACTGTAAGCTAAAGTGTCTTTGTTCAACCCATAGAGAGATAATCTGTCCTTGCCCATCTGTGAATAAAGAGATTAACATGTCCCTTCCAAATGCTGCCCATTCCCTTGGAGATGTTTTGCAAGACTGAAGACCCTTTCACTTTACTTCCCCATTGCCTCTCACTCTTTATTTTGACTTTTGACTTTAGTTCCTCATTGCTTCTTTCTCTCTGACTCTACAAAAGTGAAGTGATGTTGCTCAGTCCTGTCTGACTCTTTGCGACCCCATGGATTATAGCCTACCAGGTTCCTCCATCCACAGGATTTTCCAGGTAAGAATACTGGAGTGGGTAACCTTTCCCTTCTCCAGGAGATCTTCCCAACCCAGGGACTGAACCCAGGTCTCCCACATTGTAGGCAGATGCTTTACCTTCTGAGCCACCAGGGAAGTCATAAAGAACCTGGCATCCAAAATAACAAGATGGTTATTTTGAGGTGCTAGCCTGCCATCTTCTTGGTCAGCTGGCTTTCTGAATAAAGTAATTTTCCTTGCTTCAACACTTCATCTCGGATTCATTGGCCTCTCTTGTCGTGAGCAGAGCAAGTTTGGACTTGATAACAATTTAGCTTAGCCAGCTAGGAGCCTTGCCGCTCAGGGAATATTAGCTCAAGACCCAAGCAGCTGTCAGAACCATTTGTCCTGATGTTCTTTCCTTCAATATTTCCTGAAGCAGCACTGGATGCCTCCAGTGCTTGGCAGTTGAGACAAGGAACCGAGAAACTTCTATAAGTTGATGGACTCAATTTCCTTTGTAGGGTAAGTCTACCCAATTCGATAGCCGGTTCCTTTAGTTCCCTTGTTTTGTGTGCTCTTTTTTTGTTATGATCTCAATGTTGGAGGGTAAGTCACTCCGGTGTGCACACCTGGAGCATTTTTTTCTCTTAATTTGGGCGTTTCCTTTATGGGACTTCAAATTTGGTTGGGGTACCCTATTGGAGAAGGGAAGTGCTGCTGGACTACCCTGAATTGTTTCATTGGGGAAGTAGTTCTTTTGGGGCAAACATACTCTATTTGGAATTAGCTAATTTGTAAGGTAAAATCATTTACTGGATTTGGGAACTGGTTCAGTTGGAACAAGTTCACTGGGGACCTAGTTCCTGTGGGGGTGGGTAGCCTAGTTGGAACTAGTTCATTTGTTTTGTAGGGCAAATTTATTTACCTGATTTGGGAATGGGATCATCTGTATGCATTAATGATGAAATTTGTGCATTTTTCTTGAAATTTGTCTGCATCTTTTGTGTTTGGGTGTTATAAAGCTTGAAAAAATAAGAATATTTCATCTATTCCAAAGGAAAGCTCTTTGGAGTGTTTATTAGCTATGTTAAGTTTAGAGGAGCAATGGCCTCTGAATGGCTCACAAATAATCTGGCAGTTAGAAACATTTTACAAAGGAGAGGAACACTATAATGAACAAGCCCAGGTGTTCCCTTGAACTTGAGGCATCCAAATCTAGTTTCCCCTACAAGAGTCTCAGATAACTTTGACATTGGGGAAGAAGTTGATTGCCTCTCTAACAGATACTACTCTCCTTTGTAAATTAAATGTTCAAATAACCTTTTTCCCCAGAACAGCTTGATATCAGGGTCCCACCAGAGCTTTTGAACTTGTCCAACCTGGGAAGCTTTGGCTCTCATCTGGGGGGCTTTGGCTCCACTTAGAGGTGTTATCCTTGAGAAAGTGTCATGCGAGTGTATGCTCCTCAGTTCTGTCTCATCACAACAAAGATTTGGAGTGATGGACATTAAAGCCCTCAACACATCACAGCTCTAGGGTCTTGGACAGACTGTGTCATAGCTCTCAGGTCTCGAACAGACGGTATTATAGCTCTTAGACAGATCAGTGTTACAGCTTCGTGTTACAGCTCTATTTTATTGAGAAAATAGCAGGAAAACCCATCCTGGAGGCATGAGGGCATGCTGACTCAAAGACGCAAAAAGAAGAGAGGGGGAGCACGTCAGCACACGGGCGAGACAGAGACACCCCTGGCCCTTTGGCTCCTCTTTTCATATGTTTTTTCCTCCCCCAGGCCCGCCCTACATAAATTGGGCTAGCCAGGAGTGTTGTCTATTCTACCTGAGGTCCTCACTGCGGTCCTCGGACCTTTCTTTGTTCTATTTTCACGGGTTTTTCCCATCCTTGTCTTTTAGCCACCACCATTCTGGACTCCTGTTTCCTATTCTAACTACCTAACAAAGGGAAACTCCGTTTATAAGACACTTTGGAGAAAGGTCACTGGTCTAAAGAGAATGGGAAGTCATGTTAATGTGACTTTCAGACTGGCTACGTTTTGGTTTATTCTGGTTACTTTGGTAATGTACAGACATCTGGAACTAGCTGCTTCCTCTAAGGTTTTCTCTACAGTTTTCTCATTTCTTTCTCCTTGAACCCTCTGCAAACAGGTGAGTGTCTGTGGGAACAGTTGAGGAACTCTGGCCAGGGTTACTCTGTGATATATTCCAAAGGCACACAGCTCACTGTGCCGCAGTAGTTGCCACCCAAACAGGTGAGGGCCTTCCTTTCCTTAAGGGCCCTCCTCCCTTAAGCTGAGGACTAGGCTGTTTAAATTATAGGGCAGACTCTTCAGTCTGTCTTCCTTACTTGAAATTATAGGGTGGACTCCTCAGTATATCTTCCTTATCTTTCCTGTTGCCTTTGCCTCTTTCCTCCCTGGTCCAGATAGATTTGCGGGAGCCTGGGTGTTGCCTCTGATCTTGAGAGGCCTTCTCTAGGGTAGAGGAGTAGGGGTGAAGCTTTCCAATGTGGGTGGATAGATGTGTCAGTCTTTGTTAGGGAGACCACCCATTTCCTGTGGGAAAGGAGGGACAAACTGTATTTGGTTTATAAATGTAGTTTTCACAGAACCAGAAGGGTGGTTCCAAAAATCCTTTCATCACTCCCCAAATCTTCCCTATTCATCTTCTGAAGCTTGTAAATATTAAACAAAGGGGAAACAAAGTCATTCTAGAAAGAATTTGCTTGTGAAAGAACTTGACTGTATCTTTGAGATGCAAATATCCTCTCTTGTCTGGTAACCTTATCTCTGCTGTCTTTTTGAAATGCAAATTTTAGAGAGGATAAAGTAATTTAGAAGTTAGTTTTTGCCAGGTAATTAGAAATTGCTTTTCCTGCAAATATTAATATTTAGCCATCTAGCCAAGTGAGTCTGACTTGTTTCATATGTGAGAATCCCAATTTTAATCCAATCTCTTTGGTAAACTGATGGGTTTCACACTGCTGTACCTGATTCAGACATGAAATCTTGAAGTATGTACTGAGGCTTCATTGTGTGTTTATAGTTATATTTTGGGGGGGGGGGGGATAGCATTGCCACAGTTGGTGGTTATAAAAAGCTCTATTTAATTGGCTTAAATAACAGTAATAAGCACTTATAAACCAAAAGAAAAAAAACAATTCTAAATACAAGAGAAATTAAGTTAAATGACTTTCAGGTTCACATCAACTGGGAAGTATTTAATATGAAATTGGTAACTGGCATTAATGTTTAAATTTATTGTCTAATTACAATAATATAGATATGCCCTGAGTCATAGCATATTAAATATAATATTAAGTATAATACTTTCACTGTGCCTAGGTTTAACATGAATAAAGTATTACATCAGTTACAAATTTGTCAGCAAGAAATGTACCTCATTGTGGAAAATATTTCGGGAATCTGATGTGTTTCAGTAGAAGAAGGTGGGAAGGAAAAAAAAAAAGAACTAAAAAGAGTTACACATGATCAGGATTTCCTAAGACTGGATTGAATTTTGTTGAGTGAATGAATCTTGTTGGGAGTAAACTAAGACTTGGATTTGGCATTTCTTTCTGTTCAGAGAAATGTTTTCTTGGAATGCATTTTTGGTAATAGATTATATGTTCCTTTGCCTTTAAGTGATTTATATTTACTTTTCACATCTCTGATTACTTAAGGAATAAGTATTGTCCAAGAAGGGATAGGCTGCCCACTCCAATATTCTTGGGCTTCCCTGGTGGCTTATACTGTAAAGAATCCACCTACAGTGCAGGAGACCTGGGTTTGATCCCTGGGTTGGGAAGATCCCCTGGAGGAAGGCATGGCAACCCACCCCAGTATTTTTGCCTAGAGAATCCTCATGGACAGAGGAGCCTGGCAAGCTACAGTCCATGGGGTTGCAAAGAATCAGACATGACTGAGCAACTGAGCACAGATTGTCCAAGTGTCTTTATCAATTAATTAGATGCTTAACCATGACTTTTAAGTCTTGTTAGGGGAAGCACACTGACTGAAACTGCCCACCCTGGCCAGGCATTTGCATGAGTTATTCGTAGTAACCATTTGCATGAATTGTTTTATGACAGGACGTCCTGGTAAGGAACATGGAACTGATAAGCCATCACCAACTGGAAGAGTTTGGGAAAAGTCAAAGGGAGACAACACATGTCCGACCACCTCCCAGAATCCTCGCTGGCATCCATCTTGGCTGAACAAGGCGTGCACCACCAGGAAGGACTCTGAATCAGAATGATTGACTAAAGAAAACCCATCACCATAAAACTAATGAAACTAATCCCATCACCATAAAACCAGAGACTGCCACATGGCAGAGCTGTTCTCCTGGGCTCCCTTACTCTACTGCTCTCCACCCAGGTGCCCTTTCCCAATAAAATATCTTGCTTTGTCAGCACATGTGTCTCCTTGACAATTCATTTCTGAGTGTTAGACAAGAGCCCAGTTTGGGGCCCTGGAAGGGGTTTCCCATCATGCAACATTGTCACTTATAAACAGTTTTGTACTTTCATGCTATTAAAAAAAAGGGCTTCAATATTAAGGACATTCACAGGAAGGCTATGGAAGCAGTTACAAAAGTTCCTCATCAAAATGATGGCTATGTGAGCCAAGATGGTGGACTATTCGGCTTCCACTAGACCTTGAGCCTCAGTATGAGCTCTTTGTAACACATCAGCAAGCTAAGTGGCATACCTACAAGTAAGTTGTGGCCCACTTCAATGTAAAGAAACTTTTAGAGGAATATAAATGAAATATAAGGTTTTTTTTTTTTTTTAAGATAAAGAATATTTAAGGAAAGAAAATACACATAAGAGTTTTTAGTAAACTTTTAGAAATATATGTTTTAGGATCTCTCCAGGTATTTTACAACTTGAAAGTTAAAATTGTGCCAAAATGTTTATTGATGAAAGGTTTGTGGAAAATAGACCCCCAAAAGGGTTTTGTACATCATCAGTCAGGATTGACTAAGCCTAAAATAAGTTTAATTGAGTAAATGAAACTTTAAAGTAACCTGGTACAAAATGTAAATTGGTTTTTCTCTCTGTTAAAACAGACAAGATTTCTGAAGATGCTAAACTGACCTTGATAACAGATCTCAGGCTTATATACCTCTTAAAATAATCTATATTTGCCTTTGAAATCTTTTATTGTCACCTTGGCTAAGTTTAACAGTTATCTATGGACCTGCTGTATTTTAAAATGTTTTTCATGGTGTTCCTGTGACAAGACTTCCCAAATCAAATTATAATAAAGTTATTTTGACCTCCAACTAACTTTGGGGTGCTTGAAAGGGGCCCCAAGATACCCCAAAGGGAGATATTAAACTAATCAGGTTCATTTTATATGTTAAGCTATCAGAGAGGTGTTGTGACATGAGTAATAATTTTTAAGCTACATTATTTGGCAAATGGTACAGATATTCTAGAGATTATATGGAGTTCCTAGAATCTGATATGTCCTAATAGAATATAGTTGGTCATAATTTTAGTTGTCTGAAGGTGTTGTATGTCACCATAGTAATTGGATTGCTTTAAAGGTTAATTGCATTGTAATCAGATTTAAACTTGCCATCTTTAAGTCTTTCATTAATATAGACTGTTATGACTTCACTCTGGTGCCTTTGTAAAAGTGCTTCCTCTTCAAGAATATTTATGAGAAAGAACTTCCAGAACATTATACTGAACTGGGTAAAAAAATGAAGAATTCTATTGAGAAACATGATGGCTTCATAAAGCTGTTAACAAAGAAGGTCTATTTACATAGAACTGAGTAAACTGGAATATATGGTTATAATTTGTATGGTTTCTATGTAAAAGGATTATTGGTTTAAATCTGAGCTTTCTGGGTGTAAAAAAAAAAACAAAAAACCAAAAAAAAAAAAAACTCCTTCTATTAAATATGACTTGCAATAGTTTGGTCGATTATGCCTTTTGGAACATTTATCTTTTTCTCTATACCTGATTGATCCTTCCAAGTAACATATGCTTGTCTCAGAGATTAAACCATGCATAAGTGTGCATGGCCAGTATAATGAAACTACAGATAACTTATAAAATCAGTTATAGCTCCATTAGTCACTTGATTATTGCATCTGGATTATAACTAGTCATACTAATCATTATTTGGACTCGTTCTTTGTTTTCAAATTGTGCTTTGTGTCTCCCTGCTGCAGTATGTCATTGTCTACATTACTTATATTCTGTTTAATTTATAAGATTGTTGTCTCTTGCAGTAATGAATGTGTAATTGTTAGGGAAACTAATCCCATCACCATAAAACCCAAGACTGTGAGCCACGCGGCAGAGCAGTTCTCCTGAGTTCCCTTACCTACTGCTCTCCACTCGGGTGCCCTTTCCCAATAAAATCTCTTGCTTTGTCAGCACGTGTCTCCTCGGACAATTCTTTTCCAAGTGTTAGACAAGAGCCCAACTTTGGGCCCTGGAAGGGGGTCCCCCTTCCTACAACATAATTAGGCCTCCAACAAAACATCTATGGCTAAATATTTTGAGGAAATAACACTTGTAACATAAAATAATTTCAATAGTGTAATTCTAGGTATGGGAAGAAGCAACAAGTGAAAATGTCTCCTGGATTATTGCTATAATCCAGAGAATTTTTAATTATTGATGGGGTCTGATACAAAACTTATCACCTGGAGTGGGATATCAAAGTTTGCCTGAATTGGGACAAGCCTCCCAACTCCATTGGACAAAAGTTGATCATGAAATGTCTCTCAAATATTGGTCAAATGCATGGCCAAGAGGGGAAGACCTGAGGAATGGAATCAGCAATTGCAGCCCTTCAACATGAAGCCAGTGAACCCTGAGGAGGGGAATGCCTGCCACCTGGCAGTCATCAGATTGCATTCAATCCATATGGTGAAACCTGAGTGAAATCTGAGAATACAGAATTACAGGCTGCAGATGGCTGAGGTACATACCAAGGAAATAGTTTTAATGAGCTGTGACTCTTAACATCTTCCCATGCATAGAAAATCACTGAATTTCTTAACTTGAAATTGTGGATTTGAAGTTCAGTATTCTAAGTTCGGGCTTCCCTCATGGCTCAGAAGGTAAAGAATCTGTCTGCAATGCAGGAGACCTGAATTTGATCCCTGGGACAGGAAGATCCCCTGGAGAATGTCAGGTTCCAAAAGAGGAACAAAAGGAAGACAAGTCTCAACGTTTGTAACACTGGCAAAGATGGTGTACACTCCCAGAAAGATCCATCTGACTAAGCCAGAATGATCATTACACCCCTTTTCCCACAGGACAGTGGGAAATTGTTGCAGAGAAGAAGTCAATTCTGACTCCATGAGAAACTGTTTCTTTGACTTGTTTTTCCTTGCCTTTGTTATTAGGATCATTGCTTGCCCCAGGGGGCCCTGCCCCTCTGCCTGACTGTAAACTAAAGGGCCTTTGTTCAGCCAATAGAGGGATAATCTGTCCCTGTCCATCTGTGAATAGAGAAATTAACACCCCCTTTCCAAATGCTGCCGATTCCTTTAGAGATGTTTTGCAAGACTGAAGACCCTTTCACTTTACTTCCCCATTGCCTCTCACTCTTTATTTTGACTTTTGACTTTAGTTCCTCATTGCTTCTTTTTCTCTGACCCTACGAAAGAACCTGGCATCCAGAACCCAGCAAGACAGTAATTTTGAGGTACTAGGCTGCCATCTTCTCAGTCATCTGGCTTTCTGAATAAAGTCATCTTCCTTGCCTCAACACCTCATCTCTGGGATTCATTGGCCTGTCATGTGGTGAGCAGAGTGAACTTGTACTCAGTAATAGAAGGGCAGCCTTCATCTACTCCCCTTCAATTTAGAATCTCCAATCAGAGGACGTCTAGTGGCTGGTATGTGTGTGTTATGTGCTCCATTTTGTCTGGCTCTTTGCGACCTCATGGACTGTAGTCCACCAGGCCCCTCTGTCCATGGGGTTTCTCAGGCAAGAATACTGGAGTAGGTTGCCATTTCCTACTCCAAGGGATCTTCTTGATCCAGGGATAGAACCTGCATCTCTTGTGTCTCCTACATTGGCAGGAGGATTCTTTACCATTAGCGCCACCTGGGAAACCCCAGCTGTGGTAGTAAAAAGGAGGCTATTTGGAGAAGTAGTGAGGAAAAATGTAGGACATGACCTTAACTACAAAAGACCTTAGCTTTTCTTTTGTCCCCAAAGGTAGCAAGCAAGTCATAGGGTCACACCAAAGACTATTATTTGTTGTTGTCACACCCTTCTTTTGCCACAATCTTGGACAAGAAGAAGCAAGTTGAAAATGGCATTATTTCCATTTTCTCTGCTACCGTTTAAACTGGCTCAATCTTAGTCCTATAAGCTTTTCTCAAATAATTGTCTTCACCCAAATATGTACTAACAAAAGGCTTTAAGTTCTCATTTATCTCTGAAAACTTAAAAGACCTGAAAACCTTTCCTGAAAAGGTATAGTAAACTGACTAGAGACTCACAGTCTATCTATGTCACACCAAAAGTGTCTTGACCGGTCAGTACAAGGTAAAAAATCAAACTGTGATCTAGCCATATAAAGCCTAAGTTACTCTACATAGACTCAGACTGAGTTGAAAAAGTCAATCTTCCCACTACCTTCTTCCATTTCATGGGACTTTAGGGGATGAAGGAGAATAAAAGCAAAGCCAAATTAAGCTATTGAGAAAAAGCTGAACAGTGTCTTATCTGATTGTATTTATACAAATTGAACTTAGTCATCCCAAGAGTTTGGCAAATCAGGACAATTCATTCTTACAAAATTAAATCTTTAGAACTTTAAGGGCCCTTGCAGATCTTGTAATCCACTTCCTTATTTTACAGATATGCATCATGAGGCCTAGAGGATCTAATACAGCAAGTTTGTGGCAGAGCTCAATCTAAAATCCAAATCTCCAGAAAATATATCTGGTGTTTATCCAAAGTACCTATTTAAAAAAAATATTCAGTTTTAATTAAAGGATAATTGATTTACAATATTGTGTTGGTTTCTGCCATACATCAACATGAATCAGCCATAGGTATACATATGTCCCTTCCCTTTTGAATTCTTTCCCATTTCCCACCCCTTTCCTACCCCTCTAGGTTATTATGGAGCCCCAGTTTGAGTTCCATGAGTCATACAGCAAATTCCCACTGGCTATCTATTTTATACATGGTAGTATCTATGCTTATGAACACAGGAGTGATGGGGGAGAGGTGTGGGTGGGACAAATAGAGAGAGTAGCATGGAAACATACACACTACAATAAGCATCTGGGATTTTAGGAAAGACTTTCTATTACTGTTCTAGGGGAGGCTAGTGTTTTGTGTTTCAAATCTGAGGATATTTGTGGACTTTTTTTCCATCCTTATCTTCAAAATGTACACATGCAACGTAAGTGCAATTTTCCACACATTGTCAGAGCTTAAGAGACCTCAGATTAAGAACCCTTGCCTAAGGGTACATTTATATTCTTAACCTTTTCAACATTCTGTCTTATCTAATTTTTCAGCTAGAACATGGCAAGGCAACTATTGTATCTTAGAAGTGCTACACCTATTCTACTACTGCTAGGCACTTCAACATTAGCTCAGCTAAACTGGCTTATATGTGGACATGTATATTTTGGAAAGAGCTTTACTAAATAACTAAGAAAATTGTAAAAGGAAAAATGGAAGCACAAACAGATGAGTTCAGTTTAGTTCACTTACTTAGTCGTGTCTAACTCTTTGTGGCCCCATGGGCTGTAGCACGCCAGGTTTCCCTGTCCATCACCAACTCCTGGAGCTTGCCCAAACTTATGTCCATCGAGTCAGTGATGCCATCTAACCACCTCATCCTCTGCCGTCCCCTTCTCCTCCTGCCTTCAATCTTTCCAACACATGAACTGTATGAAAAACAGATGAGAAACCTTGCTATATATGATGATCTTAGTCTGGATGATTTCCTTGGTATAGGTTTCTAAGTAAAACAGACTTGATTTTATCTTACCTTAGAGAAACATCAGCCTACAAAATTTGTTGTTATCCAAGTTGTTATCCTAATAGTTTCTCCCTTCTTTCCCAAAGTAACCTCTTCATCTCTCTGTGCTGGCCCCTACAACCCGGCTCTTTCTCTTTTAGACATGGCCTGGAGTACTAAATGAGAAATATCACTTTCTTTTTGTGATTCAAGAACTGTCCTTTCCCATCATCCTTGAGACTTACAAGAATTTTGTTTTGTTTTTTTTTCTCCTTCAAGAATCTATGATTTTAAGCCTTCATTCTCTAGACATTGAGTACCTCAATTCTGACCCCAAGGCTCTGTAATGTTTTAATTATGCATGCACCTTGCTGGCACTGGTTCTTTTTTTAAATTTTATTTTTAATTGGAGGATAATTGCAATATTGTGATGACACTGGTTCTTATAGTAACTTTCTGTGAATTAAAAGTAGGCACCTCTTGAATTCAGACCTATCCCAGGGCATATTGACCCAATTCACCTTCTCAGCCAGACACCATTGTGAAGTAAACGACTTGCACAATTCTATGCATCACCCTTGTAGCTCAAGTAATACTGATTGACATATTTGGGTATGTACATTGCTATGGGAGACTTTGGAAGAGAACACTGTGGTTTTGCCACCTAGTAAAAGAGTTGAAGCATTCTCATAAGTCCTTGATGTTCCTTATAATAAGAAAATAAATGAGAGAAAGAAGAAGTGAAGTAAAGAAACAAGGAGAAAGGAGTCTGTTGAGAAGTGGGAGGATTGGCAGAGTCTAAGTCATGAACTTAGATATATATGGACAACAGGGTGAGAAGGGAGATGAAGAAAAAGATGGAAGGAACTAAAAATAGAACTAGCATATGGCCCTCAGAGGATGAGATGGCTGGATAGCATCACTGATGCAATGGACATGAACTTGGGCAAACTTCAGGAGATGGTGAGGGGTAGAGAGGCCTGGAGTGCTGCAATCCATGTGGTCACAAAGAGTCAGACATAACTGGGTGAGTGAACAACAACAGCAATGGCCCTGCAATCCCTCTCCTGGGCATATATCCAGAGAAAAACATGATCTGAAAGGATACATGCACCCCGATGTTCATTCCTGCACTGTTTATGATAGCCAAGACGTGAAGCTAACCTAAATGTCCAACAACAGAGGAATAGATAAAGAAGATGTGGCACATATATGCAATGGAATATTACACTGCTATTAAACAGAATGAAGTAATGCAATTTGCAACAGCATAGATGCACTTAGAGGTTGTCATAATAAGTGAAGTAAGTTAGACAGGGAAGGAGAAATATTGTATGACACCCCCTTATATGTGAAATATAAAAGAAATGTTACAAATTAACTTACCAAACAGAAAAAGACTCACAGGCTAAGAGAACAAACTTATGGTTGCCAGGAGGAAGAATGAGGAGAAGGGATAGTTAGGGAGTTTGGGATAGAAAGGTACACACTGCTATATTTAAAATGGACAACCAACAAAGACCTACTGTACAACACATGAAACTCTGTTTGATGTTATGTGGCAGCCTGAATGGGAGGGAAGTTTGGGGGAGAATGGATATGTGTATATGTATGGCTGAGTCCCTTCACTGTTCACCTAAAACTATCACTATTCTTAATCAGATACACCCAAATGCAAAATAAAAGTTTGGAAAACAAAGAAATTAAAACAATGGTTAAGCACCTACTCTAAGGCAAACGTTCTGTTGTTATACAAGTACAATATTACTGACATCTGCCAATACTACAAGGTAAGTATTCTAGTTCCACTTTGAAATTTTAAAAAAATGTGGTGATATTCACATAATATGAAATTTACCATTTAAATCATTTTTGTGGTAAAACAATGTTAAATTTACCATCTTAACCATTTTAAGTGCACAGTTTAGTAGCATTATTTATAGTCACATTGTTTTGTTGCCATCACCACCATCCATTTCTAGAACTCTTATCATCTTGCAAAAATGTAACTGTATAAACATGACAAAAAAATGACTGTGTTAGTCACTGAGTAATGTCTAACTCTTTGTGACCCCATGGACAGTAGCCTTCCAGGCTCTTCTGTCCATGGGATTTCCCAGGCAAGAATACGGGAGTGGGTTGCCATTTCCTTCTCCAGGGGATCTTCCTGATGCGGGGATACAACTTGTGTCTTCTGCATTGAAGATGACTTCTTTACTGTCTGAACCACAGGGAACAGAGATATTGCAACTTCAGCTCCATACCACTACAACAAAATGAGTCACACTAATATTTTGGTGTTCTAGTACAAGTAAAAGTTATGCTTACACCATTATGTAGTCTACTAAGAGTGCAATAACATTATGTCTAAAAAAATAATGTACATAATATAATTTTAAAATACTTTATTAATGAAAGTACTAATCATCATTTCAACCTTCAGTGAGTTGTAGCCTTTTTGCTAGTAGAAACTCTTGCCTTCATGTTCTAAAAATTCTAAATATTATCTCGGCATTTTGACAATATTCACATCTTCATCAGGAGTACTTTCCATCTCAAGAAAGCACTTGTTTTTACTCATCCATAAGAAGCAACTCCTCATCCTTTAAAGTTTCATTATATTGCACCAATTCAGTCACATCTAAGGTTTCCATATTTAGTTCTCTTGCTATTTTTATCACATCTGCAATTATGTTCTACATCAAAGTATTGAACCTTTGAAAGTCACTTATGAGGATTGGAGTCAACTTTTTCTAATCTCTTATTAATATTGATATTTTTACCTCTTCCCATGAATCAAAAATGTTCTTAATGGTATTTAAAAAGATAAATCCTTTCCAGAAGGTTTCCAGTTTACTTTGTCCAGATCCATCAGAGAAACCCCACCTATAGCAGATATGATCTTTGAAAATTTCAATTTTGAGAGCAATGGTTCTCAACTGTAGGCTTAAAATATTCTGTAAATATTCAGTAAATCATGTTGTAAACAGATGTGTGGTCATTCAAGCCTTGTTTTCCCATTTGGAGAGCACAGGCAGTGTAGATTTAGTATCAATCTTAAAAGCCCTAGGATTTTTAGAATGATAAATTAACATTGGCTGCAACTTAAAGTCATCAGCTACATTAGCCCCTAACAAGAGAACCAGACTTTCCTTTGAAGCTCTGAAGTCAGACATTGACTTATCTGCTCTAGTTATGAAAGTCTTAGATGGCATCTTCTTCTAATGTAAGGCCTTTTCATCTACACTGAAAATCTTTTGCTCAATGTAGTCACCTTCTTCAATTTTCTTTGCTAGATCTTCTGTATAACTTGCTGCAGCTTCTTATTTTTTTTCTTTCTAGACATGTACTTGTGATTTTTATGTAACCAAAATGATTAGAAGATGCTACTAAAAAGTTCAAGACTTAAAATGAAAGCACTACAAACAGAAGAATACATCAGTAATACTGAATGAAAAGTGCAGCAAACCAAAGAGGTCATATTGTGGACCAAACATTATTTTGAAATACTATTTGTTAGACCTAGCTGCTGTCTTTTATTTATTTATTTTTAATTGGAGGGCAATTGTTTTACAACATTGTGTTATTAAACCCTCACAACTATGGGCCCTTTATCTTTGACAAAGTGAAGTGTTACTGAGTTGTGTCCGACTCTTTGTAACCCGAAGGAATGTAGCCAACCAAGCTCTTTGTCATGGGATTCTCCAGTCAGAAATATTGGAGTGGGTTCCTGTGCCCTCCTCCAGGGCATATTCCCAATGCAAGGATTGAACCCAGGTCTCCAGCATTGCAGGTGGATTCTTTACCATCTGAGCCACAAAGACAAAGGAGGCAAGAATACATAAAGGAGAAAATAGTCTCTTCAATATGTGGTACTGGGAAAACTGGAGAGTTATGTGTAAAATAATGAAATTAAAATACTTTTGAACACTACATACAAATATAAGCTCAAAATGGATTAAAGACCTAAACGTGAGACCAGAAGCTATAGAACTCTTAAAGGAAAATGTGGGCAGAACACACTTTGACATAAATCACAGCAAGATCCTCTATAACCTACCTCTTAGAGTAATAGAATAAAAATAAAAATTACCAAGTGGGACCTAATTAAACTTAAAAGCTTTTGCACAGCAAAGGAAACTATCAGTGCAGTTCAGTTCAGTCACTCAGTCGTGTCTGACCCTTTGCAACCCCAGGGACTGCAGTATTCCAGGCTTCCTTGTCAATCACCAATTCCTGAAGCTGGCTCAAACTCATGGCCATCGAGTTGGTGATGCCATTAAACACTTCTCCTCCTGCCTACAATCTTTCCCAGCATCAGGGTCTTTTCTAATGAGTCAGTAATTTGAAACAGGTGGTCAAAGTATTAGAGCTTCAGCATCAGTCCTTGCAATGAATATTCAGGACTGATTTCCTTTAGGATTGACTGGTTTGATCTCCTTGCACCCCAAGGGACTCTCAAGAGGCTTCTCCAACACCACAGTTCAAAAGCATCAATTCTTCGGTGCTCAGCTTTCTTTATAGTCCAACTCTCACATCCATACAATAGTACTGGAAAAAACATAGCTTTTTGATATTTCTCCCGGCAATCTTGATTCCAGTTTGTGGTTCACCCAGCCCGGAATTTCAGATGATGTACTCTGAATATAAGTTAAATACGCAGGGTAACAATACACACCCTTGATGTAATCCTTTCCCAAATTGGAAACAGTCTGTTGTTCCATATCCGGTTCTAACTGTTGCTTCTTGACCTGCACACAGATTTCTTAGGAGGTAGGTATAGAGGTCTTGGCATTCCCATGTCTTTAAGAATTTTCCACAGTTTGTTGTGATCCACACAATCAAAGGGATTGGTGTAGTGAATAAAGTAGATGTTTTTCTGGAACTATCTTGCTTTCTCAACGATTCAATACATGCTGAAAATTTGATCCCTGCACACTATCTTGCTTTCTCAACGATTCAATACATGCTGAAAATTTGATCCCTGGTTCCTCTACTTTTTCTAAATCCAGCTAGAACATCTGGAAGTTCATGATTTACATACTGTTGAAGCCCGGCTTGCAGAATTTTTAGCATTACTTTGTTAGCGTGGGAGTTCAGTGCAATTGTGTGGTATTTGAACATTATGTTCATTTCCTTTCTTTGGAATAGGAATAAAAACTGACCTGTTCCAGTGCTGTGGACACTGCTGAGCTCCAAATTTGCTTGCATATTAAGTGCAGCACATTAACCACATCATATTTTATGATTTGAAATAGTTCGGCTGGAATATCATCACCTCCACTAGCTTTCTTCATAGTGATCTTTCTAAGGCCCACTTGACTTTGCATTCCAGGATGTCTGTCTCTAGGTGAGTGATCACACCATCGTGATTATCTGGGTCGTGAAGATCTTTTTTGTAGAGTTCTTCTGTGTATTCTTGCCACCTCTTCTTAATATTTTCTGCTTCTGTTAGGTCCATATCATTTCTATCCTTTATTGTGCCATCTTTTCATGAAATGTTGCCTTGGTATTTCTAATTTTCTTGAAGAGATCTCTAGTCTTTCCCATTCTATTGTTTTCCTCTATTTCTTTGCATTGCTCACTGAGGAAGGCTTTTTTTATCCCTCCTTGCTTTTCTTTGGAACTCTGCATTCAAATGGGTATATCTTTCCTTTTTTCCTTTGCCTTTTGCATCTCTTCTTTTCTCACCTATGTGTAAGGCCTCCTCACACAACCATTTTGCCTTTTTGCATTCATTTTTCTTGGGGATGGTCTTGGGCACTGACTCCTGTACAATGTCACGAAACTCCTTCCATATTTCTTCAGGCACTCTGTCTATCAGATACAATCCCCTGAATCTATTTGTCACTTCCACTGTATAATCATAATGGATTGGACTTAGGTCATACCTGAACGATCTAGTGGTTTTCCATGCTTTCTTCAATTTAAGTCTGAATTTGGCAATAAGGAGTTCATGATCTGACCCAAAGTCATCTCCTTGTCTTGTTTTTGCTGACTGTATAGATGTATAGAGCTTCTTCCTTTTTGGCTGCAAAGAATATGTGTGGTTTTGTTATTGACCATCTGGTGATGTCCATGTGCAGAGTCTTCTCTTGTGTTGTTGGAAGAGGCTGTTTGCTATGATCAATGTGCTATCTTGGCAAAACTCTATTAGTCTTCACTCTGCTTCATTTTGTACTCCAAGGCCAAACTTGCCTGTTACTCCATGTATCTCTTGACTTCCTACTTTTCCATTTCAGCCCCTAATGATGAAAGTTACATCTTTTTTGGGTGGTAGTTCTAGACGGCCTTGTAGGTCTTCATAGAACCATTCAGCTTCAGCTTCTTCAGTGTTACTGGTTGGGGCATAGACTTGGATTACTGTGATACTGTGTGGTTTGCCTTAGAAATGAACAGAGATCATTCTGTCATTATTAAGATTGCACCCAAATACTGCATTTTGGGCTCTTTTCTTGAGTATAAAGGCTACTCAATTTCTTCTAAGGGATTCTTGCTCACAGTAGTAGATATAATGGTTATCTGAATAAAATTCACCCATTCCAGTCCATTTTAGTTTGCTGATTCCTAAAATGTTGATGTTCACTCTTGCATCTCCTTTTTGACCACTTCTAATTTACCTTGATTCATGGACTTAACACTCCCGGTTCATATGCAATATTGCTCTTTATACCATCGGACTTTGCAGACCAAAAGGGAGTGACAGAATAAAAAGTGACATAAGAATAAAAAATATAAGGACAATAATATCATTCAGACTTGAATGAGAGATAGTTTTACAGACAAGCAAAAATTGAGAGAAGAACAAACAAAACCCAAAGTTAGTAGGAGAAAAGAAATAATAAAAATCAGGTCAGAAATAAATAAAATAAAGACTATAGAAAACAATAGAAAAAAATTTTAAAAAAGAAAACAATAGAAAAAAATCAATGGTACTCAGAAAAACGTGGAAGGAAAAGATAAACTAAATCTGTAGTTTGACTCCAAGAAAAAAAAAGCATCCAATAAATTAAATAAAGCATTAAAGAGAATTTACATCCAAGTCACCCACACCCTTCAGCATGGCTTTGAGCTAGACCTTAAAGACCATACCTGTCCATACCTATCACTTGCGGGTGACTTTTGTTACCATTTCTGTGTTTCAGTAAAGTCTGAAACGCTGTTACCCATCTTTTATTCCTGTTAATAAAGGCATAAAATAACAACAAAAAGAGAGAGGTCACATACAACATCATGGAAATACATAAAATTATAATTATATGCCAATCAAATGGGCAACTTAGAAGCAGTGGATAAATTCCTAGAAAACTACAATATTCCAAGTTGGAATCAGAAAGAGAAAAATATGAATTGAACAATCACCAATAGTGAAATTAAATCAGTAATTAAAAAAATACTCCCAACAAACAGAAGTCCATGACCAGATGGTTTCATAGGTAAATTCTGCTAAATATCTAAACAAGGTATCTAAACACATATTCTTCTCAAACTGTTCAAAACATTGAAGGGGAAGGAGTGCTTCCAAACACATTCTATGAGACAAGTATCATTGTAATGCAAAAGTCACTCTATCACAAAACAAAAGAAAGTTACAGACCAATATCACTGATGAATATAGATGGAAAATCCTCAACAAATAGTAGAAAACCCAAATCAACAGTACATTAAAAGGATCATATTAACATACTCAAGTGATTTATTTATTTATTTATTTGTAATCCCAGGGATGTAAGAATGGTTAAATGTCAGCAAACCAATCAACCATATTAACATATTGAAGAAAACTGTATAATAATCTTGAAAGATGATGAACAAGCTTTTAATAAAATTAAACATCCATTGATTGATGATTTTAAAAAAATCTGAATAAATTGGGTATAGAAGGAAAACCTCAACATAATTATGACCATGTATGGGGCTTGCTGGGTAGCTCAGCTGGTAAAGAATCCTCCTGCAATTCAGGAGACTACGGTTCAATTCCTGGATCAGGAAGTTCCCCTGGAAAAGGTATAGGCTACCCACTCAAGTATTCTTGAGCTTCCCTGGTGGCTCAATTGGTAAATAAACCACTCACAATGAGGGAAACCTGGGTTCAATCCCTGGGTTGGGAAGACCCCTTGGTGGAGGGCATGGCAACCCACTCCAGTATTCTTGATTGGAGAATCTCCATGGATAGAGAAGCCTGACGGGCTACAGTCCACGGTGTTGCAAAAAGTCGGACACAACTGAGCAACTAAGCACACAGGACGCGACGTTCCCACAGCTAACATCAGACTAAATGGTAAAAAGTTGAAAGCATTTCCAGTAAGATCAGGAACAAGATAAAGATGTCCAATCTCATCAGTTTTATTCAACATGGTATTGGAAGTCCTAGCCACAAAAATAAATAAATAATAAAAAGATAAACAGCATCCGAACTGTAAAGGAAGTAGTAAAGCTGTTTGCAGGTGACATGAGGCTCTATATAAAAAATTCTAAAGATACCACCAAAAAACAATAGAACTAACAAATGAATTCAGTAAAGTTGCAGGACACAAAATTAATATACAGGAACCTTTGACATTTATACATACTAACAACAAATTTTCAGAAAGAGAAATTTTGAGAAAAGCAATCTCATTTACAAGTGCATCAAAAAGAACAAAATAGGTAGTGAATAAACCTAACCAAGGAGGTAAAAATTCAGAAAACTATAACACAATGATGAATGAAGACTTTGACATCCTTGATTAAGTTTATCCCTAAGTATTTAACTAAAAATAATTGAATACTTGATTTCACAACTAAGTTAGCATGAAGGCATAGAGGTTTCCCAAGAACTTTTGCCTTCACACATGCAAAGTCTCCTCCATTATCAACATCTCCCACCAGAGTGGTACATATGTTGAAATTGGTAAAACTAAATTGACACAACATTATCATCCAAAGTCTACAGGTTATCTTAGAGCTCACTCTTGGTGTATAGTCTATGAGTATCAAAAAAAAAAAAAAAAAAAAAAGTGAAGTTGCTCAGCCATGTCCAACTCTTTGCGACCCCATGGACTATAGGCTACCAGGTTCTTCCATCCATGGGGTTTTCCAGGCAAGAATACTGGAGTGGGTTTCCAGTTCCTTCTCCAGGAGATCTTCCCAAACCAGGGATTGAACCCGGGTGTCTCGCATTGTAGGCAGACCCTTTATAGCCTGAGCCACCAGGATGTCTCTATGAGTATAAACAAATGCCCTATATTTGTTATATATATATATAAAATCTATATTATGCCTATTTATTTCTTACCCTCCCACACCCTTGGCAAACACTGACATTTTGCCTTTTCTAGAATGTCATTGAATAGACAGCCTAATGTTACACCTAAAACAACTGGAAACAGAAGAACGAAAAATTCCCAAAATTCATAGAAGGAAAGAAATCATAAAGATCCGAGCAGAAATGAATGAAAAATAAATGAAAGAAACAATAGTAAAGATTAATGAAACTAGAATGTCATATAGTTGAAATCATATAGTATATAGTTCTTCCGATAGATTTGTTTCACCTATTAAAATGCATTTGAAGTCTTCCATGCATTTTTGTGACTTGACAGCTTGTTTATTTCCAGTACTGAATACTCTCACATTGTATGAAAGTTCCACATTTTATTTATCCAGTCACCTACTGAAAGACATCTCGGTTATTTCCACATTTTGATAATCATGAATAAAGCTGTTAAAACATCTATATGTATAAATTTTTCAACCACCTTGAGTAAATACCAAGAGTGCTTTTGCTGAATTGTATGATAAAAGTATGTTTTGCTTTATAAGAAACTACAAAACTTTCTTCCAAAGTAGCTGTACCATTTTGCATTCCCACCAGGAATGAAGGAGAGCTCTTATTGCTCTGCAACCTCATTAGAATTCCATGTTGTCAGTATTCTGGATTTTGGCCAATGGAATAGATGTGCAGTGATGTCTTCTTGTTGTTTTAATTTGCATTTCCCTGTTGACATATGAAGGCTTCCCAGGTGGTGCTAGTAGTAAAGAACCCATCTGCCAATTCAGGAGATGTAAGAGATTTTATTATTTTGGGGAGCTCCAAAATCACTGCAGATGGTGACTGCAGCCACGAAATTAAGACTCTTGCTCCTTGGAAGAAAAGCTATGCCAACCTAGACAGCATATTAAAAAGCAGAGACATTACTTTGCCAACAAAGGTCTGTCTAGTCAAAGCTTTGTTTTTTCCAGTAGTCATGTATGGGTGTGAGAGTCGGACTATAAAGAAAGCTGAGCACCGAAGAATTGATGTTTTTGAACAGTGGTGTTGGAGAAGAATCTTGAGAGTCCCTTGGGCTGCAAGGAGATCAAACCAGTCAACCCTAAAGGAAATCGGTCCTGAATATTCATTGGAAGGACTTACCCTGAAACTGAAACTCCAATACTTTGGCCACCTGATGCAAAGAACTGACTCATTTGAAAAGACCCTGATGCTGGGAAAGATTGAAGGCAGGAGGAGAAGAGGATGACACAGGATGAGATGGTTGGATGGCATCACCAACTTGATGGACATGAGTTTAGCAAGCTCCAGGAGTTGGTGTTTGACAAGGAAGCCTGGTGTGCTGCAGTTCATGGGGTTGCAAAGAGTTGGACACGACTGAGCAACTGAACTGAACTGAAGAGATTCAGGTTCAGTACCTGGATTGGGAAGATCCCCTGGAGAAGGGCATGTCAATCGCCTCCAGTATTCTTGCCTGAAGAATCCCATGGAGAGAAGAGCCTGGCGGGCTACAGTCCATAGTGTCGCAAAGGTCAAATATGACTGAAGCAACTTAGCACATATTCATGTCGACATTTGAAGTGAAGCATCTTTCAGTATGCTTATTAATCATCTGCATATCTTCTTTGATGAGGTATCTGGTAAGCACATGGGTCCCCTTTTTTTTTCTAATTGGATCATTGTGTTTTATTTATTTGCTTATGTTTTTTTGGTTTTTATTTATTCATTTATTATTTATTTTTGCTATTGAGTTTGAAGAATTTTTTGTGTATTTTGGATAACAGTACTTTTTTTTAACAGTACTTTTACAGATGTATCTTTTACAAATATTTTCTCTCAGTCTATGAATTGTTTTTTCCTCTTTTCATAATGTCTTTTTCAGAGCAGAAGTTTTTAATTTTGTGAAGTCTAGCTTATTCATTTTCTCTTTCATGAATTATGTCTTTGATGCTTTATCTAAAAAGATATTTCCACACTCAAGATCACTCAGACTTTCTCTTATGTTATCTTCTAGACTTTTCATAGTTTTACATTTGTTCAACACCATTGTTGAAAATGTATTTTAAATTTTTGATGCTGATATAAATAGGACTGAGGTTTTAAAAAAAAGCTTTTAGTATTGGTTGGTTTTTGGTATAGAGAAACAAACCTGATTTTCATGTCCTGTACCATTACTGAATTCATTCATTAGTTCTAACTGATGTGTGTGAGTGTGTGTGTGCTGAGAAAAATGGTCAACTATGTGTGAAAGAATGAAATGAGAACACTTTCTAAAACCATACAAAAAATAAATTTAAAATGGATTGAGGGCTAAGTGTAAGACCATAAACTATAAAACTCTTAAAGGAACACAGGCAGAATATGAACATGAGAGGTGTGATTCAAGATGGAGTGGATACATGTATACCTGTGGCCAATTCGTGTTGAGGTATGGCAGAAGCCACTACAATAATGCAATTATACTCTAATTAAAATGTATAAATAAATTTTAAAATATTTAAAAAGAAAAATTAATTCCCATTGTTACAGTACATGGATGTATTAATTTTGTAGATTTGTGGGGGGAGAAGAATACAAACTGGAATCAAGATTGCTGGGAGAAATATCAATAACCTCAGATATGCAGATGACACTGCCCTTATGGAAAAAAGTGAAATAGAACTAAAGAGCCTCTTGATGAAAGTGAAAGAGGAGAGTAAAAAAGTTGGCTTAAAGCTCAACTTTCAGAAAACTAAGATCATGGTATCCGATCCCATCTCTTCACGGCAAATAGATGGCAAAACAGTGGAAACAGTGGCTGTCTTTATTTTTCTGGGCTCCAAAATCACTGTAGATGGTGATTGCAGCCATGAAATTAAAAGAGGTGTACTCCTTGGAGGGAAAGTTATGACCAACCTAGACAGCATATTAAAAAGCAGATACATTACTTTGCCAGCAAAGGTCCATCTAGTCAAGGCTATGGTTTTTCTAATGGTCATGTATGGATGTGAGAGTTGGACTATAAAGAAAGCTGAGTGCCAGAGAATTGATGCTTTTGAACTGTGGTGTTGGAGAAGACTCTTGAGAGTCCCTTGGACTACAAAGAGATCCAACCAGTCCATCCTAAAGGAGATCAGTCCTGGGTGTTCATTGGAAGGACTGATGTTTAAGCTGAAACTCCAATACTTTGGCCACCTGATGCAAAGAGCTGACTCATTAGAAAAAACCCTGATGCTGGCAAAGATTGAGGGCAGGAGGAGAAGGGGACGACAGAGGCTGAGATGGTTAGATGGCATCACCAACTCAATGGAGACATGGGTTTGGGTGGACTCCGGGAGTGGGTGATGGACAGGGAGGCCTGACGTGCTGCAGTTCATGGGGTCACAGAGAGTTAGACACGACTGAGCGACTGAACTGAACTGAACTGAAGAAAATAACATGTTTGCCTTCAAGTAAATAAAAGGACATTGTTCAAAAATTGAGAAAAACATTTTCTTATTATACTGTAGTCACTCTTGTTGTGAGGATTGAGGTGGTAAAATGCCTACATAATAAGATGAAATGAGGTGAATGATGTAGGCATTGTAGTATAGCCCTAGGTTACTATTGACCTTCCAATAACACATCAGAATGCAGATAAATCTATTTCAGATGATTGAATACCATGGATCCATGATGATGTTAATGGTTGGATGTCAGGAGCAGATGATCACAATGTTGGGAAAATTGAGCAAGAAGGAGCAAAATGGCATGTGATTCAACACACTACTCATAATAGCATGCAATTTAAAACTACAGTTCAGCTAAGTTTAGTCACTCAGTCGTGTCCGACTCTTTGCAACCCCAGGGACTGCAGCATCCCAAGCCTCCCTGTCCTTCACTGACTCCTGGAGCTTGCTCAAACTCATGTCCATTGAGTCAGTGATGCCATCCAACCAGCTCAACCTCTATCGTCCCCTTCTCCTCTCACCTTCAATCTTTCCCAGCATCAGGGTCTTTTCCAATGAGTCAACTCCTCGCATCAGGTGGCCAAAGTATTGGAGTTTCAACATCAGTCTTTCCAATGAACACCCAGGGCTGATCTCCTTTAGGGTGGACTGGTTGGATCTCCTTGCAGTCCAAGGGACTCTCAAGAGTCTTCTCCAACACCACAGTTCAAAAGCATCAATTTTTCAGTGCTCAGATTTCTTCACAGTCCAACTCTCACATCCGTACATGACCACTGGAAAAACCCTTGACTAGATGTACCTTTGTTGGCAAAATATTGTATCTGCTTTTTAATATGCTGTCTAGGTTGGTCATAACTTTTCTTCCAAGGAACAAGTGTATTAATTTCATGGCTGCAATCACCATCTGTAGTGGTTTTGGAGCCCTAAATATAAAGTCTGACACTGTTTCCCCATCTATTTCCTATGAAGTGATGGGACAAGATGCCATTATCTTAGTTTTCTTAATGTTGAGCTTTAAACCAACTTTTTCTCTCCTCTTTCACTTTCATCAAGAGGAGCTTTAGTTTCTTCTTCACTTTCTGCCATAAGGGTGATGTCATCAGCATAGCTGAGGTTACTGATATTTCTCGAAGCAATATTGATTCCAGCTTGTGCCTCTTCCAGTCCAGTGTTTCTAATGACATAATCTAATGATGTAAGTTAAATAAGCAGGGTGACAATATATAGCCTTGAAGTAATCCTTTCCTAATTTGGAACCAGTCTATTGTTCCATGTCCATTTCTAACTATTGCTTCCTGACCTGCATACAGATTTCTCAAGAGGCAGGTCAGGTAGTCTGGTATTCCCATCTCTTTCAGAATTTTCACAGTTTATTGTGATTCACACAGTCAAACGTTTTGGCATAGTCAATGAAGCATAAATAGATGTTTTTCTGCAACTCTCTTGCTTTTTTGATGATCCAACAGATGTTGGCAATTTGATCTCTAGTCCCTCTGCCTTTTTTAAATCCAGCTGGAATATCTGGCAGTTCATGGTTCACATACTGTTGAAGCCTGACTTGTAGAATTTTGACCATTACTTTACTAGCATTTGAAATGAGTTCAATTGTGCAGTAGCTTGAGTATTCTGTTGGCATTGCCTTCCTTTGGGATTGGAATGAAAACTGACCTTTTCTAGTCCTGTGGCCACTGCTGAGTTTTCCAAATTTGCTGGCATATTGAGTTTAGCACTTTCAGAGCATCATCTTTTAGGATTTGAAGTAGCTCAACTGGAATTCCATCACCTCCAGTAGCTTTGTTCGTAGTGATGCTTCCTAATGCCCACTTGACTTTGCATTCCAGGATATTTGGCCCTAGGTGAGTGATCACGCCATTCTGGTTGTCTGGATCATGAAGATCATTATTGCATAGTTCTTCTGTGCATTTTTGTCACCTCTTACTAATTCTCTCTTCTTCTGTTAGGTCCACAACACTTCTGTCCTTTATTATGCCCATCTATGCATGAAATGCTCCCTTGATATCTCTAATTTTCTTGAAGAGATCTCTAGTCTTTCTCATTCTATTTTTTTCCCCTCTATTTCTTTGTACTGACCACTGAGGTAGACTTTCTTATCTCTCCTTGCTATTCTTTGGAAGTCTGCATTCAAATGTGTATATCTTTCCTTTTCTCCTTTGCTTTTCACTTATCCTCTTTTCTCAGCTATTAGTAAGGCTTCCAACGACAGCTATTTCTTTTTTTGTATTTCTTTTTCTTGGGGATGGTTTGATTCCTGTCTCCTGTACAATGTCATGAACCTCCGTCCATAGTTCTTCAGGAACTCTATCAGATCTAGTCCCTTGAATCTGTTTCTCATAAGCTATTTGATTTAGGTCATACCTGAATGGTCTAGTAGTTTTCCCTACTTTATTCAATTTAAGTCTGAATATGGCAATAAGGAATTCATGACCTGAGCCACAGTCAGATCCCAGTCTTGGTTTTGCTGACTGTATAGAGCTTCTCCATCTTTGGCTGTAAAGAATATAATCAATCTGATTTTGGGGTTGACCATCTGGTGATGTCCATGTGTAGAGTCTTCTCTTGTGTTGTTGGAAGAGGGTGTTTGCTAAGACCAGTGCGTTCTCTTGGCAAAACTCTACTAGCCTTTGCCCTGCTTCATTCTGTACTCCAAGGCCAAATTTGCCTGTTTCTCCCGGTGTTTCTTGACTTCCTACTTTTCCATCCCTCTCTCCTATAATGAAAAGGACATCTTCTTAGAAGATCTTTTAGTTCTTCATAGAACCATTCACCTTCAGCTTCTTCAGCATTACTGGTCAGGGCATAAATTTGGATTACTATGATATTGAATGGTTTGACTTGGAAATGAACAGAGATCATTCTGTCATTTTTGTGGTTGCATCCAAGTACTGCATTTCAGACTCTTTTGTTCACTATGACTACCCTATTTCTTCTAAGGGATTCTTGCCCATAATAGTAGGTATAATGGTCATCTGAGTTAAATTCACCCATTCCAGTCCTTTTTAGTTTGCTGATTCCTAAAATATCGATGTTCTCTCTTGCCATCTCTTGTTTAACCACTTCCAATTTTCCTTGATTCATGGATCTAACATTCCATGTTCCTATGTATTATTGCTCTTTGTGGCATCAGACTTTGCTTCTATCACCAGCCACAACCACAACTGGGTGTTGTTTTTTTCTTTGGCTCCGTTTCTTCATTCTTTCTGGAGTTATTTCTCCAGTGATCTCCAGTAGCATATTGGGCACCTTCCAATCTGGGGAGTTCATCTTTCAGTGTCCTATCTTTTTCCCTTTTCATATTGTTCTTGGAGGTATCAAGGCAAGAATACTGAAGTGGTTTGCCATTCCCTTCTCCAGTGGACCACATTTTTTCAGAACTCTCCACCATGACCCATCCGTCTTGGGTGTACCTACATAGCATTGCTCTTAGTTTCGTTGAGTTAGACAAGGCTGTGGTCCATGTGATCTGGTTGGTTACTTTTCTGTTACTGTGGTTTTTAGCCTGTCTGCCCTCTGATGGAGAAGGAAAAGAGGCTTATGGAAATTTCATGATGGGAAAGACTGACTGAGGGAGAAACTGGATCTTTTTCTGATGAGGGGGCCAAGCTCAGTAAATCTTTAATCCAATTTTCTCTTGATGGGTAGATCTGTGTTCTCTCCCTGTTATTTACCTGGGATCAAACTATGGTAGAGGTAATGAAGATATTGGCAACCTCCTTCAAAAGGTCCCATGCATGTACTGCTACACTCAGTGCCCCCACCCTGTAGCATTCCACCACGAACACACGCCTCCCCTGGAGACTCCTGGACAGTCCCAGGAAAGTATGGGTCAGTCTCTTGTGGAATCACTGCTTCTTTATCCTGGGTCCTGGTGTGCACAAGGTTCTGTTTGTGCCCTCCAAAAGTCTATTTCCCGGTCCCGTGTAAGTTCTGGCAACTCTACAGTGGGATTAATGGAGACCTTCTCCAAGAGGGCTTATGCCATTCCCAAGTCTGCTGCAACCCAGAGCCCCTGTCCTTGTGGCAGTCCACTGCTGACCCATACCTCCCCAGGAGATGCTCATACACAGTTCTGTTTCACTCTCTCTGGGGTCTCTTTGTCCTGGTGCACACAAGGTATGTTTGAGCCTTCTGAGCATCTCTGGTGGGAATGGGGCTTGATTCTAAATGCAAAATCGTCCCTCCTACCATCTTGGTGGGGCTTCTCCTTTGCCCTTGGACATGGGGTATCTCCTTGCAGCCATTCCAGCATCACACAGCCCCCACTCCAGTGCCTACCGTCTTGTTGGGGATTCTCTGATCTTGGACATGGGGTATCTTCTCTCGGCTACTCCAGCGCCACAGAGCTGCCACTCCAGTGCTGCTCAGCTGCCAATTTAAAACTTATAGATTTTTAATTTAGTTCTAGAATTTTCCATTTAATATTTGTGGACCATGGATAACTGAAACTGCGTAAAATAAAAACAAAAATGAGGGGGAACTACTGTTTGTTGAACCATTCTTGAATCACATGGATGGACCCCAATTTGTCACAGCATATTATCCTTTAATGTACAGTTGAATTTGGTTTTCTAATATTTTGTTGAGGGTTTTGCATGTATGGTTTCAGGGATTTGGGTTTGTAGTTTCTTTAATTTCATATTTTTTAGTTTTGATATCATCGTGATACTGGTCTCACAAAATAAATTTGGAAGTATTACCTCATCTTCTATATTTTGGGAGCGTTTAAGAATTGCCATTAATTTTGTTTAAATGATTGGTAGAATTCACCAGTGGAACCATCTGGTACTGGTCTTTTCTTTGTTGGGGAATGTTTTTCATATTATTTAAATATCCTGTTTTAATATTGGTCTGCTCAGAATTTCTATTTCTGTATAATATGGTCTTGGTAAGTGGTAAGTCTACACATTTATCCATTTCTTCTAGGTTGTCTGATTTGTTGACACATATTTTTCATAATAGTCTCTCATAATCTTTTCTGTTTCTGTGCCATCCATCAATTGTAATGTCTCCTCTTTCATATGTGATTTAATTTATTTTGATGTTCTAGCTTTTCTTCATGTTTAGTGAAGCTAAATATTTGTCATTTTTAATCTTTCATAAAACTAACTTCTAGTTTTGTCATTTTTAAGATTGTTTTTCTATTTTTAATTTCAGTTATTTCTGCTCTAATTGTTGTTTTCTTTCCTTTGCTAGCTTTCACTTTGGGATTTTTTTCTACTTTTTTGAGGTATAAAATAAAGTTTTAATTTGAAATCTTTATTAATATTTTCAGTATAATTGTTCATCACTATAAATTGCCTTCTAAGCACTGATTTTGCTGTACTTGTAAGTTCAGTATGTTGTATTTTTGGTTTTGATTGTCTTTAAGCTATTTTCTAATTTATATTTTCACTTATTCTCTGATCCAAAGGTTTTTCAAGAGTGTATTATTTATAATGATCACCCATGTATGTGGGAGCCCTCTGAAGTAATGGAAATTTCCATATTTTTCTGTGGATATTGGTTACAAAATATTTTCATATGCAAAAGTATGTTGAGTTATTCATGTAATATGTATGTACTTCATGTAAGTTATATCTCAATTTTTATAATATAACAAGTTATTGGAAAAATTGGTCTTCTGTTTTAAAATAAAGAAAAAGGTGTGCTTTTTTCAATTTCCATATATTTGTGACTTTCCCTGTTTTCTTTGGTTACTGATTTCTAGTTTTATTCCACTGAGGTCAAAACATATGATTGGAATAATTTCAACCTTGTTAAATTTTTAATGCTTATTTTGTGAACAATCTTGTGATCTTTCCTAGAGGAAGTTTTGTGTGTATTTGAAAGAAATGCATATTCTGCTACTGTTAGATGGAATTGTCTTTGTAAATCTGCTAGATGAAATTGATCTACCTTGCTATTAGAGTGTGCTGTTTCTTTATTCATTTTCTATCTGGATGATTTATGCATTATGGAAAGTGCAGTATCAGAGTTTCCTTCTATTATAGTATTTCTGTCTATTTCTCCCTTTAATTCTGTTAATGTTGGCTTTATATATTGTTCTTATATTGGGCTCATATATATCTATAATTGCTATATCTTCTTTTTGAATCAATCCTTTTATCATTATGTAATGACCTATTTTTTCTCTTTGACAGATTTTTCTTAGCAAATGTTGTCTAATATACATGTAGCCACCTCTACTTTCCTTTGGTTATCATTTACATGACATATCTTTTTTACTCCCACTCACTTCCATCCTATGCTGCTGCTGCTGCTAAGTCACTTCAGTCGTGTCCAACTCTGTGTAACCCCATAGACGGCAGCCCAACAGGCTCCGCCGTCACTGGGATTCTCCAGGCAAGAACACTGGAGTGGGTTGCCATTTCCTTCTCCAATGCATGAAAGTGAAAAGTGAAAGTGAAGTCACTCAGTCATGTCCGACTCTTCGCAACCCCATGGACTGCAGCCTACCAGGCTCCACCATCCATGGGATTTTCCAGGCAAGAGTACTGGAGTGGGTTGTCATTGCCTTCTCTGATACCTGTCCTTAAATCTAAAGTTGAGTCTCAATCTTTCTTGTTCAAGATGACAGAGTAGAAGGCCATGTACTCATCTCCTGCTGGGAGAGCACCAAAATCACAACTAGCTGCTGGAGCAACTAACAAGAGGATGCTGGAATGCAGCAAAAAAAAGATACCCCATGTCTAATAGGCACAGAAGAAGCTGCAATGAGATGGTAGAAAGAGTGAAAACAGGATAAAATCAAATCCCATGCCTGTCAGGTGGGTGACCCACAATGTGGACAGTAATAATAGCAATAATAGCAAAGAAGTTTTCCCATTGTTGTGAAGTTTCTGAGACTCATGTCATATTTCCCAGACTAGGGATCTGGCAAAGGGACTGGGCAACCCCAAGTAAAATGACTTTTAAAGCCAGTGGAATTTGATTACAAGTCTTTCACAGGACTGTGGGGAGACATATTCCACTTTTGGAAGGCACAAACAAACTCTTGTGCATGCCAAGACCCAGGGAAAAGGGGAAGTGACCCCACAGGACACTGAACCAGAACCATCTGCTAGCATTGGCGGGTCTAGTGTGATGGAGTTGGTTGACAGTGGCTAATCGCAGTGATGGGGGAATTGGCAGCAGCACTCCTGAAAGGCAACTAATGGAGTAAGTCCTATTGAAGGTCACCATTAACCCTACCATAGAGCCCATAGACCCCAGGATTGAGTCGTCTCAGACCAAACAACTAACAGGGACAGAGTTCAACTCCACACATAAGCAGAAAATAAAAGTTTACTGAGAAAGGCCTTGTCCACCAGAGCAATACCCAGTTTTTTGTATCATGAGTCCCTCCTGTTAGGAAGTTTATACAAGCCTCTTAGCCTCATCTACCAGAAAGTAAAGAGAAGAAGCTAGAAAAACCACAATCCAATAGCAGCAAGGACAAAAACAACATTGCTTTTGTACTGTCATTCAGTCATGTCCGACTCTTTGCAACTCCATGGACTATAGCATGCCAGGATTCCCTGTCTTTCATCAACTTCTGGAGCTTGCTCAAACTCATGTCCATTGAGTCAGTGATCCTATCTAACCATCTCATCCTCTGTCACCCGCTTCTCCTCTCACCTTCAATCTTTCCCAGCATCAGGATCTTTTCCAATGAGTGAGCTCTTCACATCAGGTGGCCAAAGTATTGGAGCTTAAGTGTCAGCATCCATCCTTCCAATGAATACTCAGGGTTGATTTCCTTTAAGATTGACTGGCTTGGTCTCCTTGCTCTCTAAGTGACTCTCAAGAGTCTTCTCCAGAGGGGGGATCCTAAGATGGCTGAGGAATAGGATGGGGAGACCACTTTCTCCTCCACAAGTTCATTGAAAGATCATTTTAATGCTGAGCAAATACCACAAAACAACTTCTGAACACTGGCAGAGGACATCAGGCACCCAGAAAAGCAGCTCATTCTCTTGGAAAGGAGGTAGAACAAAATATAAAAGATAAAAAGAGGGACAAAAGAGTTAGGGATGGAGACCCATCCTGGGGAGGTAGTTGTGAAGGAAGAAAAGTTTCTAAACACCAGGAAACCCTCTAACTGCTGGGTGTGTGGGGAGTTTTGGAATCTCAGAGGGCAACATAAGCGGGAGGAAAAAAAAAAAAAAAACAAAAACAAAGATTACACACCTAATCACAACTCCCAGCAGAGAAGTAGCCCAGATGCTCGTATCCGCCACCAGCAAGCAGAGGCTGAACAGGGAGTCACGGGCTGCATTTTTTTGGGTAAGGATCAGGCCTGAATGCCCTGAGGAAAATCTGAGGGAGCTAATGTGAAATAACAACCCAAACCATGGGATAGCCAGAGAGAGAGAGAGAGAAATGAGAGAGAAAGAGAGAGAGAGCGAACTTTCCCACAGAAAGCTCTAACCTAAGGCACTGCCGGGCCACTCACAAAACAAAGAACTGAGCGAATACCAGAGGAGAGCTAGCCGGCTGCACCCAGCCCATCCCCCACCAGAGGCAGAGAGGCAGGCGGGCGACAGCCAGAGCCGGAGGGCGAGGGGCAATTTCACCCCTAGAGACAGCATCCTCTACCAATCTGCGAGCAGGCTCCCAGTTGCTAAACAAGTCTTCCTGGGATCCTGGATGGTTGACATCCATCAGGAGGGCCACAGCCAAGGATCAGCTCCCCAGAGGAGACAAACAGCACACCTGAGACGGAACTCCTGCTGCACACCCAGGAAACCAAGTGGCTGGGACCAGGGAGGTGGTAAGATTCACCCCCCACCCAGGTAGAGTGAGCTCACCAAGCACCTGGTCACCTGAGCTGCTCAGACCTGGGAAGGGCACAAAACACAGGCCCAAGCGAGTCTGTGCCCTTGTGGACTACCCAAGACCTGAACCTGAGTGGCTTAGACCTGGGAAGTGCACAAAACCCAGGGCCCACTTTAGACAGTTCCTCTGCAGAGCAACCTGGAACCTGAGCAGTGTAGACCAGGAAAGCACACACGCTGTGAATGGGCACAAACTCAGTGTGGCCCAGACAATGCGAACACTCCCCACAAACGCCAGTGATATTTGTTTGCAGAGTTCCTCCCTCCCCACAGCACAACTGAACAAGTGAGCCTAAATAAGTGACCACTTTTGCCCTCTTGTGTCAGGGCGGGAATTAGACACTGAAGAGACTTGCAAACAGAAGAAACCAAAATAAACAAAGAGGGAACTGCTTTGGAAGTGACAGGTGCAACAGATTAAAACCCTGTGGTTAACACTGAATATATTGGAAGGGGCCTATAGACCTTGAGAAGTAAAGGCTGGAACAAGGAACTATCTGAAACTGAACTGACCCTACACTGCCCTCAACAGTTCCAGACAAATTCCTAGATACAATTTACTAATATAATTTAATTTTTAAAAATTTATAAATTCTTTATCACTCCTTTAATTTTCATTTTTATAACCTACTATTACCTTGCAAAAATATCCTATTTTAAAATTAATTTACATATATAATTTTTATAATTTTTGTGATTTTTTTAATGTTTTATTTTTGAGAGTATAAGTTCTACTCTAGATTTTTAATCTTTGCTTTTTGGTATTTTTTTAAATCAATTTAATACCTTTAAACATCCAATATTCAGTACCCATTTTTACTTAGGAGTGTGATTACTGGCTTGATTACCCTGTCCCCCTTTTGACTCTCCTTTTTCTCCCCGAGGTCACCTCTATCTCTTCCCTCCCCCTTCTCTTCTCTACCCAACTCTGTGAACCTCTTTGGGTATTCTGGGCTATATACTTATGGAACTGAGTACTGGCTAGATATGATTCAATCCTTTTGATTCCCCCTATTCTCCTCCTGGTCACCTCTATTTCCTTCCACTTCTCTTCTCCATGTTATTCTGCGAACCTCTCTGGGTGTCCCTCACTGTAGAGAATCTTTTCTCTGCTAACCAAAAGTGCAGTATGGATGGAGAAGTCTTGAGGCTACTGTAAGAATAAGATGGAAAACCAAAGGCAGGAGGCTTAAATCCAAAATTTGAGAACTCAAGAAAAGTCCTGACTCCAGGGAACATTATTGGACAAGAGCTCATCCAAAAACCACGATACTTACACTGAAATCAAGATCCACCCAAGAGCCAACAAGTTTCAGAGCAAGACATACCAAGGTAATTCTCCAACAACGCAGGAACATAGCCCTAAGTATTAAAATTCAGGCAGCCAAAGGTCACACCAAAGCCACAGACACCTCAAAACTCACTACTGGACACTTCATTGCACTCCAGAGAGAAGAGATCGAGCTCAACCCACCAGAACACTGACACAAGTTTCCCTAACCAGGAAACCTTGAAAAGTTACTCATCCTGCCCTACCCACAGGGAGGAACCTCCACAATAAAGAGGAACCACAAGCTTCCAGCATACAGAAAGGCCACCCCAAACACAGCAATCTAAACTAGACGAAAAGACAGAGAAATATGCAGCAGGTAAAGGAACATGATAAATGCCCACCAAACCAAAGAGGAAGAGACAGTGAGTCTACTTGAAAAATAATTCAGAAGAAAGGTAGTAAAAATGATCCAAAATCTTGAAAACAAAATGGAGTTTCAGATAAATATTCTGGAAACAAGGATTGAGAAGATGCAAGAAAGTTTAAGAAGGACGTAGAAGAAATAAAAAAGAGTCCATCAATAATAAATAATGCAATAACGGAAATAAAAAACACTCTGGAGGGAATCAACAGTAGAATAACGGAAGCAGAAGTTAGGAAAAGTGAGGTAGAAGATAGAATGGTAGAAATAAATGAAACAGAGAGGAAAAAAGAAAAAGAGGAAAACCTCAGAGACTTCTGGGACAATGTCAAATGCCCCAACATTCGATTCATAGGAGTCCCAGAAGAAGAAGACAAAAAGAAAGGCCATGAGAAAATACTTGAGGAGATAATAGTTGAAAACTTTCCTAAAATGGGGAAGGAAATAAGTACCCAACTACAAAAAACCCAGAGAGTTCCAAACAGGATAAACCCAAGGCAAAACACCCCAAGACACATATTAATCAAATTAACAAAGATCAAATACAAAGAACAAATATTAAAATCAGCAAGGGAAAAACAAAAAAATAACTCACAAGGGGATTCCCATAAGGATAACAGCTAATCTTTCAATAGAAACTCATCAGGCCAGAAGGGAATGGCTGGACATAAAGTGATGAAAGAGAAAAAATTACAACCCAGATTACTGTACCCAGCAAGGATCTCATTCAAATATGAAGGAGAAATCAAAAGCTTTACAGACAAGCAAAAGCTCAGAGAATTCAGCGCCACCAAACCAGCTCTTCAACAAATGCTAAAGGATCTTCTCTAGACAGGAAACACAGAAAGGGTGTATAAACTCAAACTCAAAACAACAAAGTAAATGGCGACAGGATCATACTTATCAATAGTTACCTTAAATGTAAATGAATTGAATGCCCCAACCAAAAGACAAAGACTGGTTGAATGGATACAGAAACAAGAACCCTATGTATTCTGTCTACAAGAAAGCCACCTCAAAACAAGGGACACATACAGACTGATATTGAAGGGCTGGAAAAAGATATTTCATGCAAATAGAGACCAAAACAAAGCAGGAGTAGCAATACTCGTATCAGATAAAATAGATTTTGAAATAAAGGCCAGGAAAAGAGACAAAGATGGACACTGCATAATGACCAAAACATCAATCCAAGAAGAAGATATAACAATTATAAATATATATGCACCCAACATAGGAGCACTGTGATATGAAAGGCAAATGATGACAAGTACAAAAGGGAAAATTAACATTAACCCAATAATAGTGGGAGACTTTAATACCCCACTCACACCTATGGATAGATCAACTAAACAGAAAATTAGTAAGGAAACACAAACTTTAAATGATACAATGGACCAGTTAGACCTAATTGATATCTATAGGATTTCACCCCAAAACAATGAATTCCACTTTTTTCCTCAAGTGCACACAGAATCTTCTCTAGGATAGATCACATCCTGGCCCATAAATCTAGCCTTGGTAAATTAAAAAAATGAAATCGTCTCAAGCATCTTTTCTGATCACAATGCAGTAAGATTAGATGTCAACTATGGGGGGAAAAAACTGTTAAAATTAAGAACATATGGATGCTAAGCAACACACTTCTGAAAAACCACCAAATCACAGAAGAAATCAAAAAAGAAATCAAAATATGCATAGAAACAAATGAAAATGAAAACACAACAATCCAAAACCTATGGGACACGGTAAAAGCAGTGCTATGGGAAGGTTCATAGTAATACAAGCTTACCTCAAGAAACAAGAGAAAAACCAAATAAATAACCTAACTCTAAAGCAACTAGAAAAAGAAATAAATGAAGAACCCCAGGGTTAATAGGAGGAAATAAATCATAAAAAATGGGTCAGAAGAAAATGAAAAAAAGATACAAAGGAGCCCACAGCAAAAATCAACAAAGCTAAAAGCTGGTTCTTTAAGAAGATAAACAAAATAGACAAACCATATGCCAGACTCATCAAGAAAAAACAGGAGAAGATTCAAATCAATAAAATTAGAAATGAAAATGGAGAAATCACAACAGACCACACTGAAATACAAAGGATCATAAGAGACTACTATCAGCAACTATATGCCAATAAAATGGACAACTTGGAAGAAACTGACAAATTGTTAGAAATGTATGTGTTTTCAAAACTGAACCAGGAAGAAATAGAAAATCTTAACAGACCCATCACAAGCATGGGAATTGAAACTGTAATCAGAAATCTTCCAGCAAACAAAAGCCCAGGACCAGATGGCTTCACAACTGAATTCTACAAAAAATTTAGAGAAGAACTAACACCTATCCTACTCAAACTCTTCCATAAAAGTTTAGAGGAAGGTAAACTTCCAAACTCATTCTATGAGGCCACCATTACCCTAATACCAAAACCAGACAAAGATGCCACAAAAAAAAAAAAAAAGAAAGAAAAGAAAAAAGAAAGAAAGAAAACTACAGGCCAATATCACTGATGAACATAAATGCAAAAATCCTTAACAAAATTCTAGCAAACATAATCTAACAACATATTAAAAAGATCATACACCATGACCAAGTGGGCTTTATCCCAGAGACACAAGGATTATTCAATATTTGCAAATCAATCAATGTGATACACCACACTAACAAATTGAAAGATAAAAACCATATGATTATCTCAATAGATGCAGAGAAAGCCTTCAAAAAAATGCAACATCCATTTATGATAAAAACTCTCCAGAAAACAGGCATAGAAAGAACATACCTGAACATAATAAAAGTCATATATGATAAACCCACAGCAAACATTATCCTCAGTGGTGAAAAATTGAAAGCATTTCCCCTAAAATCAGGAACAAGACAAGGGTGCCCACTCCCACAACTACTATTCAACATACTTTTGAAGTTTTAACCACAGCTATCTGAAAAGAAAAAGGAATAAAAGGAATCTGGATTGGAAAAGAAGAAGTAAAACTCTTACTGTTTGCAGATGACATGATCCTCTACATAGAAAACCCTAAAAACTCCACCAGAAAATTATTAGATCTAATCAATGAATATAGTAAATTTTCAGGATATAAAATCAGCATACAGAAACCCCTTGCATTCCTATACAATAACAATGAGAAAACAGATAAATTAAGGAAAGAATCCCATTCACCATTGAAATGAAAAGAATAAAATACCTAGAAATAAATCTACCTAAAGAAAAAAAAAAAAAAAAAAAGACCTATATATAGAAAACTATAAAACACTGATGAAAGTAATCAGAGATGACACAAATAGATAAATATACCTTGTTCATAGATTGGGAAAATCAATATAGTGTAAATGAGTATACTACCCAAAGCAATGTATAGATTCAATGCAATCCCTATAAAGCTACCAACGGTATTCTTCAGAGAACTAGACCAAATATTTTCACAATTTGTATGGAAATACAAAAACCTCGAATAGCCAAAGCAATCTTGAGAAAGAAGAATGGAACTGGAGGAGTCAACCTGCCTGACTTCAGGCTATGCTACAAAGCTACAATCATCAAGACAGTATGGAACTAGCACAAAGACAGAAATACAGATCAATGGAACAAAATATAAAGCCCAGAGATAAATCTACACACCTATGGACACCTTATCTCTGACAAAGGAGGCAAGACTATGCAATGGAGAAAAGACAATTTCTTTAACAAGTGGTGCTGGGAAAACTGGTCACCACTTGTAAAAAAATGAAACCAGAATGCCTTCTAAAACCAAAAATAAACTCAAAATGGATTAAAGATCTAAACGTAAGACCAGAGAGTATAAAACTCCTAGAGGAAAACACAGGCAAAACATGCTCTGGCATTAATCACAGCAGGATTTATGACTCACCTTCCAGAGTAATGGAAATGAAAACAGAAATAAGCAAATGGGACCTAATAAAACTTAAAAGCTTTTGCACAACAAAGGAAAATATAAGAAAGGTGAAAAGACAGTCTTCAGCATGGGAGAAAATAATAACAAACAAAGCAACTGACAAGGAATTAATCTCAAACATATACAAGCAGCTCCTGCAGCTCAACTCCAGAAAAATAAACAACCCAGTCAAAAAAATGGGCCAAAGAACTGAACAGATATTTCTCCAAAGAAGACATACAGATGGCTAACAAACACATGAAAAGATGCTCAACATCACTCATTCTCAGAGAAATGCAAATCTAAGCCACAATGAGGTACCATCTCATGCCAGTCAGAATGGCTGCCATGAAAAAGTCTACAAACAATAAATGCTGGAGAGGGTGTGGAGAAAAGGGAACCTTCTTAAACTTTTGGTGGGAAGGTGAACTAGTACAGCCACTATGGAGAACAGTGTGGAGATTCCTTTAAAAACTGGAAATAGAACTGCCATATGACCCAGCAATCCCACTGCTGGGCATGGACATCGAGGAAACCAGAACTGAAAGAGACACGTGTACCCCAATGTTCATTGCAACACTGTTTATAATAGCCAGAACATGGAAGCAACCTAGATGTCCATCAGCAGATGAATGGATAAGAAAACTGGTACATGTACACAATGGAATATCAATCAGCCATTAAAAAGTATGCATTTGAATAAGTTCTAATAAAGTGGATGAAACTGGAGCCTATTATACAGAGCAAATAAATCAGAAAGTAAAACACCAATACAGTATGCTGCTGCTGCTGCTACGTTGCTTCAGTCGTGTCTGACTCTATGTGACAGTATACTAATACATATATATGGAGTTTAGAAAGATGGTAACAATGACCCTATATGCGAGACAGCAAAAGAGACACAGATGTAAAGAACAGTTTTTTGGACTCTGTGGGAGAAGGCAAGGGTGGGATGATTGGACAGAATAGCATGGAAACATGTATATTTTTGTATGTGAAACAGATCGCCAGCCCAGGTTCAATGCATGACACAGGGTGCTCAGGGCTGGTGCATTGTGATGACAGTGAGGGATGGGATGGGGAGGGAGGTGGGTGGGGGGTTCAGGATGGGGAACACATGTACACCCATGGCTGATTCATGTCAACGTATGGCAAAAACCACTACAATATTGTTTAGTAATTAGCCTCCAATTGGAATAAGGTAATTAATTAAACAATAAAAATTAAAAAAAAAACATAAAGTAAAACATTTGGGATAGTTATATCCATGCCTCAGAGAAAACTATTGGTAGAAAATAAATTAAAATACCTTAAAAAAAAAAGTTTTCTCCAACACCACAGTTCAAAAGTGTCAATTCTGTGGTGCTCAACCTTCTTTATGGTCCAACTCTCACATTCATACATGACTACTGGCAAAATGATAACTTTGACTGTATGGATCTTTGTTGGCAAAGTAATATCTCTGCTTTTAATATGCTGTTTAGGTTTCTCATAGTTTTTCTTCTAAGGAGCAAGTGTCTCTTAATTTCATAACTGCAGTCACCGTTTGCAGTGATTTTGGAGACCAAGAAAATAAAGTCTGTTACTGTGTCCATTGTTTCCCCATCCATTTGCCATGAAGTGATGGGACCAGATGCCATGATCTTCGTTTTATGAATGTTGAGTGTTAAGCCAGCTTTTTCACTCTCCTCTTTCACCTTTATCAAGAGGCACTTTAGTTCCTCTTCACTTTCTGCCATAAGGGTGGTGTCATTTGAATATCTGAAGTTATTAATATTTCTCCCAGCAATCTTGACCCTAGCCTCTGCTTCATCCAGCCCCACATTTCACATGATGTACTCTGCATACAGTTAAATATGCCGAGTGATAATATACAACATTGATATACTCCTTTCCCAATTTTGAACCAGTTCAGTCCATTGTTTCATGTCTGGTACTAACTGTTACTTATTGACCTGTATACAGGCTTCTCAGGAGGCAGATAAGTTGTTCTTGTATTCCCATCTCTTTAAGAATTTTCCTCAGTTTATTGTGATCCATACAGAAAGCTAATCAGGATGAAAAAGCAGAAAGTTAAGTCCCAAAGTTATGAAGAGGCAAGATAAAACCTCATAGAAACAACTAAACAATGTGAGGATAGGCGATCTTACAGAAAAAAAAAAAAAAAAAAACCAATCAGAATAATGATAGTGAAGATGATCCAGGACCTTAGGAAGCAATGGAGAAGATGCAAGAAATGTTCACCAATGACCTATAAGAACTATAGAGCAAACTAAATAAACAAACAGAGAGGTGTAATACCCTAGTAGGAATAACTGAGGCAGAAGAACAGATAAGTGACCTGTAGGATAGAATGGTGGAAATCACTGCTGCAGAACAGAAAAAAAAACAAAAAAACAAAAAACAAAGAGAACAACTTAAAAGACTTCTGGTACAATATTATATAGACAAGCATTCGAATTATTGGGGTCCCAGAAGGAGAAGAGGGAAGGAAAGAACCTGAGAAAATATTAGAAGAGATAATAGCTGAAAGCTTCCTTAACATGGCAAAGGAAATAATCAACTGAGTCCAGGAAGCACAGAGTCCCAGGCATTAATAATTAATAATTCATTAGTTATGTTGAATTGGCTCACAGAACTTTGCAGGTCTACTCTACACTTCTACTTCTCTGTATAGACATTCAATTAATTTTTGTTGTTGTTTAGTTGCTCAGTCATGTCCGACTCTTTATGACCCCATGGACTTTAACCCACCAGGCTCTTCTGTCCATGGGATTTCCCAGGCATAAATACTAGAGTGGATTGACATTTTCTCCTCCAGGTGATCTTCATGACCCAGGGATTGAACCTGAATATCTTCAACTGGCATTTGGGTTCTTTTCCACTGTGCACCCTGGGAAGCCCCATAAAAAATAAAATGCTATAAAATGTTCATTATGATTTTAAAAAGATATATTCAAAACAGTAAACAAAACATTTAAGAAACACTTAAAAAATTAAAAAAAAAAGAAAAGAAAAGCTAGCAACTTCTAGAAAGTCCCAGGTACAGAGGCTCCTGGAATTCAGTTTCTCTGGTACTTCTGCAACTTCCTCCACAGTTAAGACCTCTTCCTTTTCACCATTTCCCATTTCATGTGTAAAGCCCTCCCAGAGGATCTTGTGGTCGATTTCATCGTTATTGTTCAATTTATCTTTGGCCTGTGGAACTGGCAGGAATAATCTGTGTCCTGAATAACCTTTTGAAAAAACAGCTGAGGGTCAGACCATAGACGAGAGTCCCCAGGATCACCAGCATGTAGACATACACCAGGATGGATTCTGGTTCTTTGGAGCTAATCTCAATGGGATGTTTCCAGGCCCTCCAGTGGGCTTTTTGAGTATCCACCATCCTTATCTTCACAGTATGTTTTGCTTTGGACCCAGGTTTCAGAAAGTTGTATCTATTCGCTGAGTCACCAAACACAACAATCAGTTGATTTCTACTGCTTCCAGTATCACATAATCTCTGGATGTCCAGATAGTACTGGAACTCCCTATTGGACCGTGTCTGTTGGGTCCTGGGTTTTTCCCAATGGATGAGGCAGTGAGATTCATTTTAGTGGACAGTGATATTGTCTGGTGGGTTGTACTGCTCTATTTCCTTTAACAGCAAAACTGAGTTAAAGAACTAAATTCCTGTTTCTTGAATGGTACTGTTAACCAGGAAGTAACTGAAGGAAGTTAATCCTGAGAGGTCTCAGAGGTGGCATCCCACATGGGTCCCAGAGTCTTTCAGGTAATAAGGACCTTCTCTTTTGATTTTTTTCTTTGATCTTGTATACAAAAAATTGTTGGATTTCATTGGGGGCTGTTTGGCCCTTGGCCCAGGTGCAGTTCAGGAAATCCTCATTGTAAATAAGACAAGTTTTGGGAAGCTATATTTTCCCCATCTGGGTAAGTGTAGACCAGCATTTCTGAAAGCTGTCTTTGGTTGATAGTTACTTCAACAAAGAGCATGACTTTCCCAAGGACAGAACAGTCAATAGTCTGGAAATGTGCACTGATATTCCTTGTCTTTGACCTTTTTCTTAATCTGCCCCTTCTCCTTGTGAATCAACACACATTCCCAGTAGGTGGTATTTTGAGAGTTTGATGTTGAAACTCCAACTAAAAATCTTAATTTATCTACTTAAACAATAATTGTAATATATAGTGAAACTATATGTAACCTTCTTCTGTATTTTCCAAGTCTCCTGTAAATGTGCTACCATACTTTCACAATTAAAAATAATAATAATAATTTGTCTCTTATTCAACAGTATATCTTTTTCTTTAAATTTTAATCTTATTTTTAAAATTCATTGAGCCAGTCTACATATTTTGATTGATGAGTTTAATCTATATATATTTGAAGTAATTATTGATAGTTAAGGACTTTGTATACCATTTTTGTTCATTGTTTTCTGTATTTTAAAAATTATTTTTCCCTTTCTTTCTCTTGCTATTTTCCTTTGTGATTTGGTGTTTTTTGTAGTGATGTACTTTGATTTTTTTCTTTACTTTTTTCATATCTACTCTAGATCTTTCCTTTGTGGCTACCAAGGGACTTGCATAAGAATTATTATAGCTACAACAACCTATTTTAAGTGATAACAATTCCATATAAAACTCTGTACTGTTACTCTCTCCCTTCACTTTGTTATTGATATTGGAATTTACTTCTTCTGATACTATGTATCCATTAACAAAATTTTGTGATTATTCTTATTCTTATAGCTTTTCTTCTTTTAAATTTTATAGTTGGCTTAAACATAATTCGTGTACCACTATTATCATCACATTATCTCATATTTGAATATATGTTTTTCTTTACCAGTGATATTTATATTTTTATATGTTTTGATGTTATTATTTGAGCATCTTGTTTCAGCTTGAAGAACTAACTTTTTCATATCAGGCAAGACAGTGAATTGTATGGGTTTATTACCATTTTGTCAATCATTTTCTGGCTGTTTTATAATTCATTCATTTCTTTTTTCTCTTGCATTCTTCCTTTGTGGTTTGATGATTTTTAGTGGTATGCTTAGATTCCTGTCTATTTATCTTTTGTGTATCTACCTTAGGTTTTTGTTTTGTGGTTATTATGAAGCTTACATTAAACATCTAATCTGCTATTGTAATCCTCTATTGCAATTTTCAGTTCAGTCATTTTGTTCTTTAGCTCTGTAATCTCTGTTTTGTATTTTCTTATGCTTTGTCTCTGTTGAAATTCAGCTTTGTTCATGCATTCCTCTCCTGACCTTAGTAGGCATATTCATGATTATTGTTTTGAGCTCTCTGCTAGGTAAATCACTTATCTCTGCTTAAGTAAGCTCTTTTTCTGAAAAATGTATCTTTTTTATTTCATTTGTAACAACTCTTGTTTCTTCATTTTTTCTTGACCCTCTGTGTTGTCTACTATGCATAAGATAAAACAGCTATCTCTCCTACTCTTGAATAACTGGCCTCATGTAGAAGATAAACTTTTTGTTCAAGCCTCTGCTCTCTATTTGTCATCTCTTGAACACTTGTGATAGTTTTTGTCTCTCTACACCAATCCTTACTGCTACACAAACTAGTTTGTCTTTTGTTGTTGTTGTTGTTATTGTTATTGTACTATTGAACCTGTGGGAAAATCCACTGGCTAACAGATGCAGGTTATCAAAAAATGTGTCCTCTGGATGGTAGCCAGAAAATATGATGTGCCAGATGTATACACAAGCTACAAAAATCTTGGAGAACCTGGTGACATGGTTTGGTGCAGAGGGAGAATACTAGGATGGCACCTGCCCTTCAAAGTCTCCGAATAGGGTTGCAGTCAGCTCCTAGATGTGTGTTTAATTAGAAGCCTATCCATCAGGCCAAGACATAAAGATAAGCTAATAAGTCTCTTTCACAAAAATACTAGTAATTTTAGTCTGCTGCTCTCTGGTATGTCCTAGTTGAGGGTATCGAGTTAAGAATCCTTTTTCTTTTTGTTATTGTCCTTGTGTTATTGCACACATTAGCTATACTGGATACCAGAGCCAAATGATCAAGGGCCATCCCCTGGGTGGCAGTCACAAAAGTAGGTACTGGAAGTGTGCACAAGCTCTTTTCTAGGAGATTCTGATCACCTGGAGTGAGGCAGAGGGAGTGCAAAGGTAACTTCTACAACTCTCTGCAGACATTGGAGACTATTTCAGTACCACATGTATTAAATTGGATGCTTGTCCTTCAGGCCAAAGTTTTAAGACAAGAAAATAAGACTCTTTTATTTGGTACTTTAAATATGTACAGCTTAATCTATATAATTTTTAATTTGGTTTTCATTTTATATTGGAGTATAGTTTGGTTAAAATATGTATTGAAAACTAGACTCTTTTACAGTAAGTCTGGGTCTTTCAGTTGTCTGCTTCTACACTAGGCCCTAGGGTGTAGCCACAGTGAGTCCACATGAGCCCTTTAAGAACTGTTTCTCAGTTCATTATTGCCTTATGAGTAACATGGATGCATGGCCCATTGGCTTTCAAGGATAGAAGTTTTGGAGGTTTACATCTCATATGCATGTCTCAAAAGTTGAGGTGCCAGATATGGCGTTCAAAACCTTCACTCCCCAGAGAAAAATTTAGAATTGTGAGTCCCCTTCTGATTGTAAGTCATCATGCTGAAGGTGGAGTTTGTGTTTCAATCTTTCATACTTATTTGATGTCATTACTCATTTCTCATTCATCAGATATGTAGGAGTTAACTAGTTTTGGGAGTTTTTTCAGTGAATTTTTTTTCATATTTGGTCATAGATTTGGTGTGTCCTTGTGGGGAGGTTTGTTCAAGATTCCCCTAGGTTGCCATCTTGAACTGAAATTCTTTACTTAAAGAATTCTTTTTCTAAGAGAAAAAAAAAAGAATTCTTTTTCTCAATATGGTATTTTTGGCATATCAAAAACTGTTGGTAGTTTTTTTTTCTTTCAGTGCAGTTATATTCTTCTGCTCTAGGATTAATAATTGATTCTTTCTTATGGTTTATGTATCTGTTGAACTCATTTTGTTTATGTATAGTTTTCATGATTTCAATTAATTATATGTGTTTTCTTGTAGCTCACTGACTTTCAAAATATGATAATTTTGAAATCTTGGTCAGGCAGTTGAATTATTTGTCAAGTGGCTAAGCTTTGTCCCAGTGTCTACAAATGGGTCTGATGCTAGGGTATTTGTGAAGGCATGCTGGTGTCAACGTCCACAGGCAGGAAGATCTGGTGCCAGATCCATGACATTTGCCCTCTCTTTCCTCCATGAGAAAACTTGGTGGGTCTCTTTCTGTTTTCCTGTGCTGGGTTGGAGGATGTGTGATGCAGGCAAAATGAAACTGTTCTTACCTCTTTCAATGTATCCTTGTTTCTGTGTTCCACTAGGTTGCTGTAACTTCTCAGTTGGATTCTGGAGCTTTTGTAATGATACTTACATCTGTGGATTGTTGCTAAATTGGTGTTTTGTAAGGGTACAAAGGCTATGAACTTAAATACAATCATCTGCCTGATATCACTAGTTTCACACATAATTTAAAAATCCTAATGTAGTCTAGTTTAGTCAAATTAGGCTATTTTTTTTCCTCTGTGGCCTGTGCTTTTATTGTTATATCCAAGAAATCATCATCAAATCCAAAGTTCTGAAAATTTTCTCCCGTTTTCTTCCCAATTTTTGTCATTTCCTTTAGGTCTTTGATCCATTTTAACCTAATTTCTGCATAGTGAAAAGCAAGAGTAAAACTATATTCTTTTGCACATGGATATTATGTTTTCCCAGCTCTATTTTGAATAAACAGTCATTTCCCCAATTTAATGGTCTTGACACGTTTATAGAAAATAATTTGACCCTATATGCAAGGGTTTGCTTCTGGGCTTTCTATTTTATTCAGTTGGTTCATATGAATGATTTTGTGCTAATTCAAAGTATCTTGATTACTGTAGCTTTGTAGTAAGCTTTAAAATCAAGAAGTTTGAGACCTCCTATTTTTGTGCTTCTTTTAAAATATTGTTTTTGCTATTTGAACCCTTGAAAGTGCATATAAATTTTGGGATTATATCCTCTGTTTAAAAAAAAAATCATTGGAGTTTTGATAAGAATTACATTGAATCCGTAGATTACTTTGGGGTATTGACATCTTAATAATATTAAGTCTCCAACCTAGGAATATTGATGTCTTTCATTTTATTGATATGCTCTTTTATTAAAAACATTTTGTACTTTTCAATGTATATAAGTTTTTAACTTTCTTGGTTCAGTTTGTTTCTCAGTATTTTATTATTTTTTATGTTCAGCTATTTTTTAAAGCTGAGGATATTGAGACTCAGAGTAGTTATGCAGGTAGTCAGAGAGTGAACTTGGGTTAAATCTAGACATATCTGGATGTGGAGGCTATATAGTTTTATTATATATTTATTTTTGGGATCCCGTAAACACTTACTATAAAATCCATCTGCCAGATGCTTGTTAGACCACTGTTAAATATAAGAAGGTCCATCCAGTATAAAAATTGTTGTTGTTCAGTCACTCAGTCGTGTCCGACTCTGTGATCCCATGGACTACAGTATGCCAGGCCTCCCTGTCCTTCAACATAGGAAGAAGCCTGCCCAACTGATGTCCACTGAAGTCCGTGAGATGCCATCTAACCATCTCATCCTCTGTCATCCCCTTCTCCTGCATTCAATATTTCCCAGTATCAGGGTCTTTTCTAATGAGTTGGACCTTCAATTCAGGTGGCCAAAGTATTGGAGCTTCAGCTTCAGTATCAGCTCTTCAAATTAAAATTCTGGGTTGATTTCCTTTAGGATTGACTGGATTGATCTTCTTGCAGCCCAAAAGACTTCTCAAGAGTCTTCTCCAACACCATAGTTCAAAAGCATCAATTCTTTCACACTCAGTCTTCTTTATGGTCCAGTTCTCACATCAGTACATAACTACTGGAAAAACCATAGCTTTGAGTATACAGACATTTGTCAGCAAAGTAATGTCTCTCTTTTTTAATATGCTATCTAGGTTTGTTATAGCTATCCTTGCCAGGAGCAAGGGTCTTTTAATTTCATAGCTGCAGTCACCATCCACAGTGATTTTGGAGACCAAGAAAAGAATGTCTCTCACTGTTTCCATTGTATCTCCATCTATTTGCATGAAGTGATGGGACCAGATACCATGATCTTCATTTTCTGAATGCTGGGTTTTGCCAGCGTTTTCGCTCTCTTCTGTCACCTTCATCTAGAGGCTGCTTAGTACTTCTTCACTTTCTGCCAAAAGGGTGGTGTCATCTGCATATCTGAGGTTATTGACATTTCTTCTGGCAGTCTTGATTCAAGCCCGTGTTTCAACCATCCCAGCATTTTGCATGATGAACTCCACTTATAATTTAAATAAGCAGGGTGACAATATACAGCCTTGATGTACACTTTTCTCAACTTTTAACCAGTCTGTTGTTCCATGTCTTCTTCTAACTGTTGCTTCTTGACACACGAACAGGTTTCTCAAGAGGCAGGTAAGGTGGTCTGGTATTCCCATTCCTTTAAGAATTTTCCAGGTTGTTGTGAGCCACACAGTCAAAGGCTTTAGCATAGTCAATGAAACAGAGGTAGATTTTATTTTATTTTGTTAAGTTTTCTTGCTTTTTCTATGATCCAATGGATGTTGGCAACTTGATCTTTAGTTCTTCTGCCTCTTCTAAATCCAGCTTGAACACCTGGATGTTCTTGGTTCACATACTGTTGAAGCCTAGATTGGAGAGCATTACTAGAGCCTAGATAGCAGAGCATTACTCTGCCAGCATGTGAAATGAGTGCAACTATGCAGTAGTTTGAACATTCTTTAGCACTGCCTTTCTTTAAAATTGGAAATAAAGCTGACCTTTTCCAGTCCTGTGGCCATTGCTGAGTTTTCCAAATTTGCTGGCATATTCAGTGCAGCACCTCAATAGCATCATCTTTTAGGATTTGAAATAGCTCAGCTGGAATTCTATTATGCCCACTAGCTTTGTTCACAGTGATGTTTCCTAAGGACCATTTGACTTTCCATTACAAGATATCTGACTCTAAGTGAGTGATCACACCACCTTGGTTGTCTGGGTCATTTTTTGTATAGTTCTTCTATGTATTAATGCCACCTCTTCTTAGCATCTTCTGCTTTTGTTAGGTCAGTGCCGTTTCTATCTTTTATTGTGCCCATTTTTGCATGAAATGTTCCCTTGGTATCTCCAATTTTCATGATGATATTTCTTCTGGCACTCTATCAGGTCTTATCCCTTCAATTTATTTGTCACTTCCACTGTATAATCATAAGGGATTTGATTTAGGTCATACCTGAATGGTCTAATGGTTTTCCATACTTTCTTGAATTTAAGTTTGAATTTTGCATTAAGAAGTTTGTGATCTGAGTCACAATCAGCTCCCTGTCTTATTTTTGCTGACTCTATAGAGCTGCTCCAAATTTGGCTGCAAAGAATATAATCAATCTGATTTCGGTATTAACCATCTGGTGATGTCCATGTGTAGAGTCGTCTGTTGTGATGTTGGAATAGGGTTTTTGCTGTGACTAGTGGGTTTTTTTGACAAAACTCTGTTAGACTTTGTTTTGTTTCATTTTTTACTCCATAGCCAAACTTGCCTGTTACTCCAGGTATCTCTTGATTTCCTACTTTTGCATTCCACTCCCCTATGATGAGAAGGAGATTTTTTTGTTTGTTTGTTTTAGTTCTAGAAGGTCTTGTATGTTTTCATAGAACTGTTAAGCTTCAGATTCTTTGACGTTAGTGATCGGGGCATAGAGTTGGATTACTGTGATACTGAATGGTTTTCCTTGGAAACGAACAGACATCATTCTGTTGTTTTTAAGTTTGCACCCACGAACTGCATTCCATACTCTTTGTTGACTATAAGGGCTATTTCTTCCAGGGGACAGTAGTAGATCTAATGGTCATTTGAATTAAATTCACCAATTTCAGTCCATTTTAGTTTACTGATTCCTAAAATGTCTGTGTTAACCCTTGCTATCTCCTGTTTGACCACTTCCAATTCACTTTGATTCATGGACCTAACATTCAAGGTTCATATACAATATGGTTCTTGCATATAAAAATTAAATCAGTATTATTGCCTGAAGATCCTCTCCAATTAAATAGTGAGATAATTCAGTGGCTAGAATTTGGTACTGTTAAGGAAAGTGAATTATGAATATTCATAATTGGAAGAACTGAGGCTGAAATTGAAGCTCTAGTATTTTGACCATCTGATGCTACTAAGTCAGTTCAGTCGTGTACGACTCTGTGAGACCCCATACACAGAAGCCCACCATGCTCCCCCGTCCCTGGGATTCTCCAGGCAAGAACACTAGAGTGGGTTGCCATTTCCTTCTCCAATGCATGAAAGTGAAAAGTGAAAGGGAAGTCACTCAGTCGTGTCCGACTCTTCGCGACCCCATGGACTTCAACCTACCAGGCTCCTCCATCCATGGGATTTTCCAGGCAAGAGTACTGGAGTGGGGTACCATGAGAGCAGACAACTCATTGGAAAAGTCCCTGATCCTGGGAAAGATTGAGGGCAAAAGGATAAGAGGGCATCAGAGGATGATATGGCTGGATGGCATCACCAATGCAATGAACATGAATGTGGGCAAACTCCAGGAGATGGTGAGTGATAGGGAGGCTTGGTGTGCTGCAGTCCATGGGGTTTCAGAGTCAGACACGACTGGGCAACTGAACAACAACAGGAACAAGGACAATATCAGGATATCAGTCCCTACGTGGGGCTGCTAACTTTGTTTTCTTCAACAGCTACAGTGACTATTTCTAATAATGCCATGAAAAAAGAAAAGTGGAACCAAAAAAAAAAAAAAAAAACCACAATGTTGGAATTCAAGGAGAGCTTCACAATAGAGTGATAAATTAAAACAAGATTCATAGTATAAACAAAATGTCATTAGACAGAGAAGAATTGTAAAGACTTTCTATGAATAAGCAACACATTTTCAAGGATGTGGAAAACTAAAACAAGTCATGAGATCTGTATTTCAATGTATTGCAATCTCAGTTTTAGGTTTGAAGAGGAATGATGGACAAGGCTAGGAAAGTGAGTAGAGGCCAGATTGTGAAGGAAAGCTAAAAAATGTGGACTCACAACAGTTAGCAATATAATTAATAAGCATAGGAATTTTTTTCAATTATATAAGAAAGATAATAAATATATCTTAAGAATATTTTTAATCTCTGGCTTAATTTTCAAACCTCCCTATAGTATTTTTTAATAGTTACAGTAGGCTAGTAAACATCAAGATGAGGTAGTGCATGCTGCAAAATGATTTATAAAAGCATGTGCAAATTCTTCTACCTTGAATGTTTTGAAGAATCAACTAATATTCCAAAAACATCCAGTCCTGTTACAAAGAATTGAATGAGAGAGACTGTAGTTCCTTCATAGTGGACAGTAAGGGGATGTGGATAAGACTCCCTGGAATCAGGTTGCTTTGGGATTTTATCTCCCCAATTGCACATAGAAAAATGTGTTTTAAACTCTTAGTCACAACCATATTTTTTTGTTGTAATTTCCATGGAGATAAAGAAGTCGATTGGAAGGTTACCCTCTGTTTCTTGGAAAGAACCAGATCCACATAATGCAAAATTTGTGCTCTGTATATAATAGGTGGTTTTGATGCCTCATGTGCAAAGCAAGCAACGGATCAGAATGTGGTTACTGAATCTTAAGTGTGCCTTGCTACCCAGGGCATGCAAGGAAAAGTGTGCTCTTTTCCATCTGAGAAGTTCTAATCACCCAGGAATTTTTCATTTTCCTACCTCCCATTCTCTATTGTGGGGTCAAGCAGTACCCCAATGCTGAATTTGGTCTCTCAGTGAATTATTACAGCAACCCTCCACCTTCTGCAGTGACCACCTACTTCCTGGATGAAAAAAGCTTGTTGTGCCCCTTCACATTTTTCACTTAAGTTTGGCTTTATTTACAAAAGTTTCCCATTTTCTGTCTGCTTATTCATGCAAGGGACCATGGACTGAAAGGAGGAAGGAGAATGGCAAAGAGGCTGCCCTTGGTTTTTAAGAATATTTGGCATTGTACTTTTCAACTATGTCCCAGTCTCTTTTCAGAGTGACCAACAGAAACCTGGGCAAAATTTTAAACAGTCCTTTTCCTTCTGGAGATTTTTGACAGACCAGGTGCAACCTACCTCCTTGGGTTTAATGACAACAACTGAAAGAGTATTAGGATTGGTTCATAGCCAAATACTCTGTCTCTGGGCTACAGGAAGATGCCTCTACCCAAAAGACATCTGTCAATGGCAGCAACCTACAGTTATATTTGCAAAACTCTTTCCTTTAACCATACCATTTTCAGGTATTTTGAGACATTTCCCCTTGAAGGTAAGATTCTTCACTGTGAATATTTATGCTATGGAGAAATTTGCGGGGGGGATCTGAAGAAATAAACAAAAATTAAAGGTTTTTCTGCTTTCTCAGTAGGAGACTTGCTGGTAGGAAGCAGACTGCCTCTTCTAAAATAAGAAATAATAAGAAAAATAGAATTGAGAGGAGTTATCATGTAATTGTCTCTTTGGCTAAAATCTAGTTGTTTCAAGCTGGTTCTCACCTAAAATTATGCATGTTCATCTCAGTGCTAGAAGTAAGTGCCAGTCTGTTCTCATCCAACTCTTTGCATGCCCCAGTCTCCTTTTGAGTGTATTTGCCTAGTGATCCTTCAGCTTCTTGGTGTTCATTTCCAGTAACTTTGAACTCATTATCTTTTGAGGTGTTCATTCTAGGCAACTATGGTTGTCAGAAAGTTTTTTTTTAATTTCAGTTGAAATTCATCTCTGTGTGTAACTCTTACCCATGGGTGTTAGCTCTGACTTTGAGAACACGAATAATACATACTTGTATTACAAGTATATGCAAGTATACAGTACTGGTCTACTTCATCTTCCTTGGTCAAATCTTACATTTTTTGGTCTCCAGGCTAAAAACTCACTTTTCCAACTATCTAGCAAAGGACAAATTCCTTTCTTTTCTCCCTGCCTCTGTTTAAAATTATGCTTAAATTTATGTGTGTGTGTGTGTGTGTGTGTGTTAATGGTGCCTATTGTTTACCAAGTTAGGAGGTTTTTTTTTTAATATTTATTTATTTGGCTGTGGTGGGTCTTAGTTGCTTCATGTAGGATCTCCTTGTGGCACTCAGGATATTTTGTTGCTGTGCACAGTCTCTTCATTGTAGTGCACAGACTTCTCTCCAGTTGTGGTGCATGTGCTCCAGAGCACTAGGGCTCAATAGCTGTTGTGCATGGCCTTAGTTGCCCTGCAGCATGTGGGATCCTTGTTCCCAGACCAGGGATCAAACCAGTGTCCCCTGCCTTGGAAGGCAGATTCTTAACCTCTGGACTACCAGGGAAGACCCCATGTGTTTTCTTGTTTTGTTTTTTTTGTTGTTGTTGATGATGTTGTTGTTGTTGTTTGCTGTTTTTTAAGTATGACACTCAGAAATAGAATTGGACTTTTTGGTGATATATAAATAGCCTTGGCAGTGCAAACCTATAACCTCCTTTGTCTGTACTATAAAACTGAAAATAGATACCATATTACCATATTGAGCTGTCATATCACATTTCTATGGAAGCCATAAAAGCTGCTTAGTCTTTTTCATCTATGCCCTTGTTTTTGGCTGTATTCCCCATGTATGCCCACTTTTTCTCCAAAGGGGAGCCTCCTCTGCCATTGGACCCAATTTTTACCAATTTCATCATCTTCACTCATAGGACAACTTCTTCAGAGACCAGCACACTCAATACACCCACAAAGCCCTTTTTATTTTATTTTTCTAGTTCAGATGAGGTCAGCCTTCTTTTTTCTTCAGGTCCCATATCTAGCCATAGATTCACCACAGTGCATTGGTAACTCATCTGTTTAAACTTACTGTTGGACTGGGCTAAAGCAAGAGCTGAGCCAGTTATGAGGCAAGAGAAAACTTTATGGTGACCAAACTTAGCTGATTCTTAACATAGATATAAAGAACTAGGGTCAAATGGGCTTCTATCTTAGGACACCTGGGCCTGGGCCCAGAGCTTCCTATGGGGAGAGCAACAGGTACTTGAGGAAAAGTTTATGGGGTGACTCCACTTCCTGGAAGGAAGCTCAGTTTTCTACACCTTGAACATAGATGCCAGCCTCTCCCATGTGTCAATTTTATTTTTTAAGTTTTCAAATAATGTTCATGCCACTTCTCTCATCTGGAAGGAGCACATGCCATTGTTCACCATATTTGTTTTATAGATATAGAAACTGGAATTTGCAAACATGGAGTGACTCACTCAAATCACACAATAAATGTGTCCTCATTAGGTGGCAAAATTGTGGAAGAGATGGAAGCAGAAATTTCTCTTATTCCATCTCCTTGGAGTAAGCCAATGTAAAAAGAGCAAACAAGGGAATCATTTATTCTGCCATACCCATGAAAATAGTATAAATTCCAGCTAAGAGTTTAAATTAAAATACAAATATGCTTTTAGAACTTCAGAGCAGAATGCATAGTTGGAAGCACTAAATGTATTATTGTACTTCAGCCCTGGGCCCCAGAGTTTATGAATGTTCTTGAAGGAGAAGATTCAATCTGACAGCTTGTAGTCTGGGCATTGTTGTAAGCAACATCTCCCATTCCTTTAAGGCTATGACATCAACAACTAGAAACCTCTTTTTAAAATGGAATAGTAATCTCTATTGATTAAAAACTTGAACCATGAAGCAGCAGTCAAGATGGTGGAATAAAAGGATGCAGAATTTGTCTCTCTTAACAAATACATCAAGAATACGTCTACAAATGAAACAGTCTCACAGAGCGCCTGCTTAACATTAGCAGAATACTTTGGACACTTAAAAGAACAAGAAAAATCCCCTAGAAACTGAGTAGGATAAAAAAAAAATACAAAAAAGGACCAGCAACACTGGCAGGAAACTGAAAGTGATGAGGGGTTCCTACAATCAGAAAAACCCCTGGCAGTGGGGAAATCAGCTGGGACAAAAGGGACTATTGGGGGATTGAAAGAGAATGCAGTGAACAGTCTGAGAAGTGAAGGCAGGATGGAGCACTTCACACATACCCCAGTGGTTGCTGTCATACACCTCCTCAGCCAGAATAAGTGTGCCCCGATGGACTGCTTATTTTGCTCCCTTTTGCCTGGGCAGGAAATGGATGCCTGAGGGTAGCAAGCATGCAGAGTTGGGGCCAAAATTAAAGCTAAGCTGTGCCCCAGGGGTGCTGCAACTAAGGAAGAGAAACTCAAATCTCTGTGCAGCTGCATAACCCACATATTAAATCTCTGTGATCTGCTTGGTAAATCCTGAATCTGTGGAATATCTGTATAGACAATGAGTGTTCCCACAACTGAGGTGGATATAGCTTTATGAGCAGCAGAATTTGGGGGCAAGTACATGTAGGAATCGAGCCAGGTCAGAGTCTGCTGCTGCTGCTGCTGCTAAGTCCGTCAGTCGTGCCCGAGTCTATGCGACCCTATAGATGGCAGCCCACCAGGCTCCTGTGTCCACGGGATACTCCAGGCAAGAATACTGTAGTGGGTTGCCATTTCCTTCTCTGGTCAGAGTCTGAGTCTAAGACAGTGCCCACAGTAGGTCCACAGACATAAAAAGAGGTAGTTGAGGGCCTTCTGGACAAGTGGGAATTGGCCCTGCTTCACTGTGGGAGTAAGGACACAGACAGAAGAGGCCCTGGTAAAATATTGGTATTCGCATAATTCATGTATGATTTTCTCTGTTTTGTTCAATTTTTGGTGGTGTTGTTTTATTATTTTTATTTTTAATTTATTTTTAAGAAGAGGATAATTACTTTACAATATTGTATTGGTTTCTGCCATGCAACAATGTGAATCAGCCATAAGGATACATATGTCCTTTCCCTCTTGAACCACCCCCTCACCCGCATCCCATCCCAACCCTATAGATTGTTACAGAGCACCAAGCTGAACTTTGTTACACAGGAACATCCCATTAGCTATTTAATTTATATATGGTGATGTACATGTTGTTTCCCTGTTGCCTCAAATGGTAAAGAATCTGCCTGCAATGCAGGAGACCTGGATTTGATCCCTTGGTTGGGAGAATCCCCTGGAGGAAGGTATGGCAACCCACTCCAGTATTCTTGCCTGGAGAATCCCCATGGACACAGGAGCCTGGTGGGCTATAGTCCTTGGGGTCACAAACAGTCAGACATGGCTGAGTAACTAAGCACATGCAATGTACATGTTTCAATGCTACTCTCTCAATTTGTCCCACTCTCTCCTTCCCCTGATGTGTCCAGAGTCTGTTCTCTATGTTTTCATCTCTATTCCTGCCTTGTAAATAGGTTCATCAGTACCGTTTTTCTAGATTCCATATATATGTGTTAATGTATGAAATTTGTTTTTCTCTTTATGACTATGTATAACACGTGCTGGGTTCATCCACCTCACTAGAACTGACTCAAATGCATTCCTTCTATGGATGAGTAATATTCAATTGTATATATGAACCACAACTTCTTTATTCATTTGTCGATTAACATCTAGGTTGCTTTGATATCCTAGCTACTGTAAATAGTGCTGCTATGAGCATTTGGGTACATGTGTCTTTTTCCATCATAGTTTTCTCAGGGTATATGCCCAGTAGTGGGATTGGTATTTCTATGGTAGTTTTGTTTTTAGTTTTCTAAGGAATCTCCATACTGTCTTCCATAGTGGCTGTATCAATTTACACTCCCATCAACATTGTGAGAGGATTCTTCCCTGGAGAATTCCATGGACAGAGGAGGCTAGTGGGTTACCTCTTTATTATCATTACCCTAAATTATAAAATCCCATGCTACCTCCGTGCCTGATCCCCATTGATCCCCATTGGGACAGGGCTGCAAAAGGCTAGAAAAAACACTAAGAGCACCATATTTCATGCTGTCCTAGCCACCAACTATTCTGAGTACCTGGTGCTGCAAAGGCCTCTGTGACCCAAGCAGCTACACCACCTCCACACACAGTCCTCCCTGGGGAGGATCATGTGTAGAGGTGGACTTAAAACCACTAAGGAAAGAAAGTGAAGTTGCTCAGTTGTGTCTGACTCTTTGAGACCCCATGGACTGTAGCCCACCAGGTACCTCCATCCATGGAATTTTCTAGGCAAAAGTACTGGAGTGGGTTGCCATTTCCTTCTCCAGGGGAATCCCCCTGACCCACAGATCGAACCCAGGAGGAGGAACTAAAAACTTCCCATCAGTGGTACAAGCTACAGGTTAAATCTACATGATCAGTATTAGTGGGCTTCCTAGGGAGGCAAGGATTCATAGCGATGAACCCCAGGGAGGACTGTGATTCATAGTGGCAGAAAGGATGCTGACAGCTGAAATAAAAGGAAAATATTTTTTATTCTTATATTTTAATTTGTTCTTTAGTTGCTTTTGGATTTTTTTATTTTCTTTTTTTTCCCCCTTTGTTGCTATAGTTGTTGATTTTGTAGTACTATTAAGTATATTTATGCTTTTGGGAATTTTTAAATTGCACTTCTTATTTCCTTTAAATATTTCCTTTAAGGCCTCTACATTAGCCTTTCTTTTTATTTTTAAAGTTTTACAAGATGACAGAGGAATAGGATGGGGAGACCACTTTCTCCCCTACAAATTCATCAAAAGAACATTTGAACACTGAGCAAAATACACAAAACAACTTCTGATTGCTAGCGGAGGACATCAGGTGCCCAGAAAAGCAGCCCATTGTCTTCAAAAGGAGGCAGGACAAAATATAAAAGATAAAAAGAGAGACAAGACAAAAGAGCTAGGGACAGAGATCCGTCCTGGGAAGGGAGTCGTAATAGAGGAAGTTTCCAAACACCAGGAAACCCTCTCACGGGTGGGTCGAATCTTGGAGGACAACCTAACTGGGAGGAAAAATAAATAAAACCCACAGAGTACATGCCTAAAAGCAACTCCCAGCAGAAAAGTACCCCAAACATTTGCATCCGCCACCAGCAAGTGGGGGCTGAACAGAGAGGAGCCGGCGGTATAGCATAGGGTAAGGACCGGGCCTGAATGCCCTGAGGGCAATCAGAGGGAGCTAACATGAGATAGCAACTTAAACTGTGGGATAGCAAGAGAGAGAGAGAGAAAACCAGCAAAAAGCGCTAACCGAACACACTGCCAACCCGTTCGCAAAACAAAGGAAGGACTGAGCAATTCCAGAGAAGAGCTAGCTGGCTGTGGACTGGCCCATCCCTTGCTGGAGACAGGAGGCAGGGGAGAGGGGAAAGGGGCAAACTCAGCCCCAGAGACGGCATCTCCTACCAAACTGCAAACAGGCTTCCAGTTTCTAACCAGAGACTTCCTGAGATTCTGGATGGTTGACATTCGCTGGGAGGGTTGCGGCTAGAAACCAGCTTCCCAGAACAGACACAAGGCACCCAACCGGTGCGCACGGAAACTGAGGCTGAGATCTCGGAGGGGATAAGGCACACTGCACCCTAGGAGAGTGCACTCATCAAACTCCTGGCTGCCTGAGCTGCTCAGGCCAGGGAAGGCACAAAATGCAGGCCCAACCAAGTCTGTGCTTTTGTGGACTACCCAAAAACTGGAACCACATGCAACTCAGGGCCTGCTCCCTATAGAGCAACCTGGAGCCTGAGCAGTATAGACGGGAAAAGCACACACACCCCGAGCAGGGGCAAACCCAGTGTGGCCGGACACTGCTCGCCACACAGGCCAGTGATATTTGTCTGCAGTACCCCTCCCTCCCAACAGCATGACTGAACAAGCGAACCTAAACAAGAGACCACCTCCACCCACTTGTGTCAGGGTGAAAATTAGGCACTGAAGAGACCAGCAAACAGAAGCCAAAAAAACAAAGGGAACCACTTCAGAAGTGACCGGTGCAACAGATTAAAATACCTGTAGTTAGCACCGACTACACTGGAAGGGGCCTATAGATATCATGAAGTGTAAGCTGGAACAAGGAGCTATCTGAAACTGAAGCGAACCCACACTGCCCACAACAGCTCCAGAGAAATTACTAGATATATTTTTACTATTTTTTAATTATTATTTTTTCTTTTTAAAAATTTGTTCTCTTTTATTTTCTTTTAAAATTCCCTATTACTCCTCTATTACTCTTTAATTTTCATTTTCTTTTATTTTCTTTTAAAGTCCTCTATTACTCCTATATTATTCTTTAATTTTAATTTTCATATATTTTTACTATTTTTAATTAATTTTATCTTTTATTTCCTTTTAAAGTCCTCTATTACTCCTCTATTACTCCTTAATTTTCATTTTCATTTCAATATAACCTTGCAAAAAACAAACAAAAAAGATTCTATTTGTAAAGCAAACTTCATATATATTTCTTAAATTTTTTCTGTTTTTGTTTTTAATATTGTACTTTTAAGAGTCTAACCTTTACTGTAGATTTTTTATCATAGTTTTTCAGTATTTGATATCGATTTTGGACATTTAAGAATCCAATATTCAGTACCCATTTTCACTCAGGAGTGTGATGATTACTCTGTCCCCCTTTTGACTATCCTTTTTCTCCCCCAGATCACCTCTATTTCCTCCCTCCCCCTTCTCTCCTCAATCCAATTCTGTGAATCTCTGTGGGTGTTCTGGGCTGTGAAGAACACTTAGGGAACATAGTACTGCCTAGATCTGTCTCACTTCTCTTGAATTACACTTTATCTCCTCATGCTCACTTCTATCTCCTTCCTCCCTTTCCTCTTCTTCATGTAACTCTGTGAACCTCTCTGGGTGTCCCTCACTGTGGAGAATCTTTCCACCATTAACCTAGAAGTTTTATTATCAGTGCTGTATAGTTGGAGAAGTCTGCAGGCTACTGGAAGAATAAGACTGAAATACAGAGGCAGGAGATTTAAGCCCAAAACCTGAGAACACCAGAAAACTCCTGACTACAGGGATCACTAAGTAATAAGAGATCATCCAACAACCTCCATACCTACACTGAAATCAACCACCACCCAAGAGCCAATAAGTTCCAGAGCAAGACATACCATGCAAATTATCCAGCAACACAGGAGCATAGCCCTAAGCATCAACATACAGGCTGCCCAAAGTCACACCAAACACATAGACCCATCTCAAAACTCACTATTGGACACTCCATCACACTCCAGAGAGAAGAAATCCAGTTCCACGCACCAGAACACCGATGCAAGCTTCCCTAACCAGGAAACCTTGACAAGACAATGGTTCAACCCCACCCACTGGGAAAAACCTCCACAATTAAAAGGAACCACAGACCACCAAAATACAGAAAGGCCATTCCAAACACAGCAATCTAAACAAGATGAAAAGGCAGAGAAATACCCAGCAGGTAAAGGAACATGAAAAATGCCAAACAAAAGAGGAGGAGATAGGGTTTCTACCTGAAAAAAGAATTTAGAATAATGATAATAAAAATTATCCAGAATCTTGAAAACAAAATGGAGTTACAGATAAATAGCCTGGAGACAAGGATTGAGAATATGCAAGAAATGTTTAACAAGGACCTGGAAGAAATAAAAAAGAGTCAATTAAAATGAATAATGCAATAAATGAGATAAAAAACAATCTGGAGGGAACCAACAGTAGAATAACGTAGACAGAAGATAGGATAAGTTAAGTAGAATATAAAATGATGGAAATAAATGAAGCAGAGAGGAGAAAAGAAAAAAAGAATCAAAAGAAATGAGGACAACCTCAGGAACCTCTGGGACAATGTGAAACACCCCAACATTCGAATAATAGGAGTCCCAGAAGAAGAAGACAAAAAGAAAGGTCATGAGAAAATACTTGAGGAGATTATAGCTGAAATCTTCCCTAAAATGGGGAAGAAAATAGTTACACAAGTCCAAGAAACCCAGAGAGTCTCAAACAGGATAAACCCAAGGTGAAACACCTCAAGACACATATTAATCAAATTAACAAAGATCAAACACAAAGAACAAATATTAAAAGCAGCAAGGGAGAAACAACAAATAACACACAAGGGGATTCCTCTAAGGATAACAGCTGATCTATCAATAGAGACTCTTCAGGCCAGAAGGGAATGGCAGGACATACTGAAAATAATGAAAGAGAATAACCTACAATGCAGATTACTGTACCCAGAAAGATCTCATTCAGATTATGAAGGAGAATTTAAAAGCGTTACAGAGAAGCAAAAGCTGAGCGAATTCAACACTACCAAACCAGCTCTTCAACAAATGCTAAAGGATCTTCTCGAGACAGGAAACACTAAAAGGTTGTATAAACGTGAACCCAAAACAAAAAAATAAATGGCAATGGGACCATTCCCATCAATAATTACCTTAAATCTAAATGGGTTGAATACCCCAACCAAAATACAAAGACTGGCTGAATGGATATAAAAACAAGACCTCTATATATGCTGTCTACAAGTAACCCACCTCAAAACAAGGCACACATACAGATTGAAAGTGAAGGGCTGGAAAAAAAAATATTTCACGCAAATGGAGACCAAAAGAAAGCAGGGTCACAATACTGATATCAGATAAAATATACTTCAAAATAAAGGCTGTAAAAAGAGACAAAGAAGGACACTACATAATGATGGAAGGATCAATCCAAGAAGAAGATATAACAATTAAAATTATATATGTACCCACAGAGGAGCACCACAATATGTAAGGCAAATACTAATGAGTATGAAAGGGGAAATTAACAATAACATAATAATAGTGGGAGAATTTAATATCCTACTCACAACTATGGATAGATCAACTAAACAGAAAATTAACAAGGAAACACAAACTTTAAATGACACAATGAGCCAACTAAACCTAATTGATATCTACAGGACATTTCACCCCAAAGCAATCAATTTCAACTTTTTCTCAAGTGCACATGGAACCTTCTCCAGAAGAGATCACATCCTGAGCCATAAATCTAGTCTTGGTAAATTAAAAAAAACTTTAAATCATTCCAATCATCTTTTCTTACCACAATGAAGAAAGATTAGATCTCAATTACAGGAAAAAAAACTATTAAAAATGCAAACATATGGAGGCTAAATAACACGCTTGTGAATAACCAACAAATCATAGAAGAAATCAAGAAAGAAATCAAAATATGCATGGAAACAAATGAAGATGAAAACACAACAACCCAAAACGTATGGGACACTGTCAAACTGCTAAGGGGAAGATTCATAGCATTACAGGCTTAACTGAAGAAAAAAGAAAAAAGTCAAATAAATAACCTAAATCTACACCTAAAGCAACTAGAGAAGGAAGAAATGAAGAACCCCAGCATTAGTAGAAAGAATGAAATCTTAAAAAATAGGGCAGAAATAAATGCAAAAGAAACAAAAGCGACCATAGCAAAAATCAACAAAGCTAAAAGCTGGTTTTTTGAAAAGATAAACAAAATTGACAAACCGTTAGCAAGACTGATTAAGAAACAAAGAGAGAAGAACCAAATCAACAAAATTAGAAATGAAAATGGAGAGATCACAACAGATAACACTGAAATACAAAGGATCATAAGAGACTACTACCAGCAACTCTATGCCAATAAAATGGACAACTTGGAAGAAATGGACAAGTTCTTAGAAAAGTATAACTTTCCAAAACGGAACCAGGAAGAAATAGAAGATCTTAAGAGACCCATCACAAGCATGGAAATCGAAACTGTAATCAGAAATCTTCCAGCAAACAAAAGCCCAGGACCAGATGGCTTCACAGCTGAATTCTACTAAAAATTTAGAGAAGAGCTAACACGTATCTTACTCAAACACTTCCAGAAAATTGCAGAAGAATGTAAACACCCAAATTCATTCTATGAGGCCACCATCACCCTAATACCAAAACCAGACGAAGATGCCACAAAAAAAGAAAACTACAGGTCAATAACACTGATGAACACAGATGCAAAAATCCTTAATAAAATTCTAGCAAGCAGAATCCAACAACACATTAAAAAGATAATACACCATGAACAAGTGGGCTTTATCCCAGGATTGCAAGGATTCTTTAATATATGCAAATCAATCAATGTAATACACCACATTAACAAATTGAAAGATAAAAGCTACATGATTATTTCAACAGATGCAGAAAAAACCTTTGATGAAATGAAATATCCATCTATGATAAAAACTCTCCCGAAAGCAGGAATAGAAGGAACATACCTCAACATAATAAAAGCTATATATGACAAACCCACAGCAAACATTATCCTCAATGATGAAAAATTGAAAGCATTTCCCCTAAATTCAGGAACAAGACAAGGGTGCCCACTCTCACCACTACTATGCAACATAGTTTTGGAAGTTTTGGCCATAGCAATCAGAGCAGAAAAAGAAATAAAAGGAATCCATATAGGAAAAGAAGTGAAACTCACTCTTTGCAGATGACATGATCCTCTACATAGAAAACCCTAAAGAATCTACCAGAAAATTACTAGAGCTAATCAATGAATATACTAATGTTGCAGGATATAAAATTAACACACAGAAATCCCTTCATTCCTATACACTAACAATAAGGAAACAGAAAGAGAAATTAAGGAAACAATACCATTCACCATTGTTAACAAAGAGAATAAAATGTTTAGGAGTATATCTACCTAAAGAAACAAAAGACCTATACAGAGAAAACTATAAACCACTGATGAAAGAAATCAAAGAGGACACAAATAGATGGAGAAATATACTGTGTTCATGGGTTGGAAGAATCACTATTGTGAACATGACTATACTACCCGAAGCAATCTATAGATTCAATGAAATCCCTATCAAGCTACTAATGACATTCTTCACAGAACTAGAGCAAATAATTTCACAATTTGTACGGAAATACAAAAAACCTCGAATAGCCAAAGTAATCTTGAGAAAGAAGAATGGAATTGAAGAAAGCAACCTGCCTGACTTCAGGCTCTACTACAAAGCCACAGTCATCAAGACAGTATGGTACTGTCACAACGACAGAAATACAGATCCATGGAACAAAATAGAAAGCTCAAAGATAAATCCATGTACCTATGGACACCTTATCAATGACAAAGAGGGCAAGGATATACGATGGAAAAAAGACAACCTGTTTAACAAGTGGTGCTGGAAAAACTGGTCAACCACTTGTAAAAGAATTAAACTAGAAGACTTTCTAACACCATACACAAAAATAAACTCAAAATGGATTAAAGATCTAAAGAACAAGAAACTATAAACAAGAAACTATAAAGACAAGACAAGACAAAACTAAAGACAAGAAAGTATAAAACTCCTAGAGGAGAACATAGGCAAAACACTCTCCAACATAAATCACAGCAGGATTCTCTATGACCCACCTTCCCAGAATATCAGAAATAAAAGCAAAAATAAAAAAAACGGGACCTAATGAAACTTAAAAGCTTTTGCACAACAAAGGAAACTATATGCAAGGTGAAAAGACAGCCTTCAGAATGGGAGAAAATAATAGCAAATGAAGAAACAGACAAAGGATTAATCTCAAAAATATACAAGCAACTCCTGCAGCTCAACTCCAGAAAAATAAATGACCCAGTCAAAAAGTTGGCCAAAGATCTAAACAAACATTTCTCCAAAGAAGACATACAGATGGCTAACAAACACATGAAAAGATGCTCAACATCACTCATTATCAGAGAAATGCAAATCAAAACCACAATGAGGTACCATTACATGCCAGTCAGAATGGCTGCTATCCGAAAGTCTACAAGCAATAAATGCTGGAGAGGGTGTGGAGAAAAGGGAACCCTTTTACACTATTGGTGGGAATGCAAACTAGTACAGCCGCTATGGAGAACAGTGTGAAGATTCCTTAAAAAACTGGAAATAGAAATGCCATAGCACTCCCAGTCCTGGGCATACACAATGAGGAAACTGGATCTGAAAGAGACATGTGTGCCCCAGTGTTCATTGCAGCACTGTTTATAATAACCAGGATGTCCTAGAAGCAACCTAGATGCCCATCAGCAGATGAATGGATAAGAAAGCTGTGGTACATATACACAATGGAAAATTACTCAGCCATTAAAAATAATTCATTTGAATAAATTCTAATGAGCTGGATGAAACTGGAGCCCATTATACAGAGTGAAGTAAGCCAGAAAGAAAAACATCAATACAGTATACTAACGCATATATATGGAATTTAGAAAGATGGTAACAATAAGCCTATATTCAAGACAGAAAAAGAGACACAGATATATAGAACAGACTTTTGGACTCTCGGAGAAGGCGAGGGTGGGATGATGTGAGAGAACAGCATTGAAACATGTACATTATCAAGTGTGAAATAGATTTCCAGTCCAGGTTGGATGCATGAGACAAGTGTTTGGGGCTGGTGCACTGGGATGACCCAGAAGGATGGGATGGGGAGGGAGGCGGGAAGGGGGTTCAGGCTGGGGAACACATGTAAATCCATGGCTGATTCATGTCAATGTATGGCAAAAACCACTAGAATATTGTAAAGTAATTAGCCTCCAACTAATAAAAATAATTGGAAAAAGAAAAAAAAAAAAAAAAAAAAAAAAGAACAGACCATACCATACCATACCATATGCCCCCTATGTACAGCTATGGCTGATTCATGCTGATGTTTGACAGAAAACAACAAATTCTGTAAAGCAATTATTCTTCAATTAAAAAAATAAATTAATTAAAAATGTTTAAAAAGAAAAAAAAATTAAATTTTAAAAAGTTATTTTTATTATTTTGCAATGTATAGTCTTCCGTTTGTTTTTCCTATTGTTCTTTTCCTCTTGTAATTATTCTCTGATATGTATAAATATGTATACTTCTTATTTAATTACTTCTGTTTGCTTTTCTCTTTTTCTTTCCTTTTCATCCTTTTCTTTCTTTTCATCACCATGTTTATTATTTTGTTTTGCTTTTGTTGCTTCATTCCATGATTGGCATATTGCTTTGGTTTTCTTTTCCAGATTGTGCTTTAGTTAGTTTTGCTTTTAACTGGTTGATATTATTTTTGTTTTCCTTTGCTCACTGGGTCAATCTCTTCTACTTTCTTTTTTTGGGGACTGTTTTGATTTTGTCTATGTGTGTTTATGAGTATGTGTATATTACACTATTTTGCTATTATTTGCCTGATTTTGTATTTGCCTTTTGTCAGGGGTTTGTCTTTGTTTATTGCAGTTTTATATTTTCTTTAGTCCCCTTTAATGCCATAACAAACTATCTGTGGAATCTAAGTTCCCCAGCCAATGATTTAAGCCTGAGACTTAGGAGTGGCAATGCTGAAAACATCCTAGACTGCCAGAAAACTCTTATCCCCAGAGTACGAATTAGTGAGAATTCCTACAAAGGCCCCCATCTGTATACAAGACCACCATCACCCAACTGTTGGCAGTACCCAGTCCAGGAAAGCTCACTCAAACCACAAACAAGACAAAAACACAAACCCAATAATTAGCAGACAGGATTACCACCTTTTACAGCCCTACATATCATGGGGGAAGGGGGAGAACTCATCTCCTCCCGCCAGAGCACAAGCACACCCACCATGAAACCTAGACAAGCCACTGAAACAATATTACCCACCAAAGGCAGAAACCAAAAGGTGAAAGCAATTCCACCTCAAAGCCTGAGAAAAGGAGACCTAAAACACAATAAATTAAAAGAAAAAAAGAGAAAACAAAAGGCAGAGAAATATTGCACAAATGAAGGAAAATACTAGAAAAGACACAAGACCAAATATAAATGAATTAGGCAAGTAACCTGAAAAATAATTCAGAATAATGGTAGTGAAAATGTTCTAAAACCTCAAAAATAGGGTGGAGAAAATGCAAGAAGCAAGTAACACAATTAACAAAGACCCAGAAGAAATAAAGAATAAAGAGAGATGAATAACACAATTGTTGAAAGTAAAAATTCTCTAGAAGGAACCAACAAGCGCTCTTTCAGCAGAAATTGCAGGCCACAAGGGAATGGAAGGATATATTTAAAGTACTGAAAGATAAAAATCTACAACCAACATTTAGTACCAACCACTAAACAAGGTTTACAACAAATATTAAAGAGACATATAGGGAGCAAACACAAGAGAAAGGAAAGACCTAAAAAACAAACCTAAAACAATTAAGAAAATATCAATAACAACATATAAATCAATAATTATTTTAAATGTAAGTGGCTTAAATGCTCCAACGAAAAGACACAGACGGGCTACTAGTAGTAGTTTAGTTGCTAATTCATGTCCGACTCTTGCTACCCCATGGACTGTACCCTGCCAGGCTCCTCTGTCCATGGGATTCTCCAGGCAAGAATACTGGAGTGAGTTGCCATTTTTTTTACAGGGGATCCTCCCGACCCAGGAATCAAACCCAGGTCTCCTGCATTGCAGGCAGATTCTTTACCAATTGAGCTATGAGGGAAGCCCACAAAAATAAGACCCATATATATGCTATCAACAAGAGACCCACTTCAGACCTAGAGACATAGATTGAAAGTAAAAGAATAGAAAAAGATATTCCATACAAATGGAAATCAAAAGAAAATTGGAGTGGCAATTCTCATTTTGGACAAAATAGGCTTTAAAATAAAGAATATTACAAGATATAAAGAGGGACACTACTACATAATGATCAAGGGATCAATTCAAGAAGAAGACATAAAAATTGTAAATATGTATGCATCCAACATAGGAACACTATGATACATAATACAGACACTAACGTATAAAAGGGGAAACTGACAGTAACACAATAATGGTAGGAAACTTTAACACCCACTTACAGCAATAGACAAATCATCAAAACAGAAAATTAATAAGGAAGCACAAATGTTAAATGAAACAATGGACCAAATGGACCTAATAAGTACATTTGTGAATTTCCACATAAATGCAGAAGAATGCACTTTCTTCTCAAGTGCACACGGAACATTCTCCAGGATAGACACATCCTGGGTCATAAATCAAACATCAGTACATTTAATAAAATTGAAATCATATCAAGCATCTTTTCTGACCACAATGCTCTGAGAATTTATAACATTACAGGAAAAAGTGTAAAAAAAACCCCACAAACACATGGAGATTAAAAATTATGTTTCTAAATAATGAACTGACTGGTTACTGAAGAAATCCAAAGGGAAATTTAAAAAAAAATCTTAGAAACTAATGATAATGAAAACATGACAATTCACAACCTATGGGATGCAGCAAAAGGAATACAATTCTACCTCAAGAAACAAGAAAAATACTGAATAGACTAACTTACTCCTAAAACAACTGGAAAAAGAACAACAACAAACCCAAAGTTAGTAGAAGGAAAAAAATCATAAAGATCAGAGCAGAAATAAATGAAAAAGAAATGAAGTGGAAAATAGTAAAGATTAATAAAACTAAAAGCGGATTCCTTGTGAAGGTAAACAAAATTGAAAATCCATTAAGTAGACTCAGCAAGAAAAAAAAAAGACAAGAACCAAATCAACAAAATTAGAAATGAAAATGAAGTGGTTACAGCAGACAATGCAGAAATACAAAGGGTTATAAGAAACTATTACAAGCAACTATTTGCAAATAAAATGGACAATCTGGAAGAAAGGAACAGATCCTTAGCAAAGTTCAATCTTCAGGACTGAACCAGGAAGAAATAGAAATTATGAACAAGCCAATTACAAGCACTGGAGTCATAACTGTGATTAAAAAAAAAAAAAAAAAAAGCCCCAAAAAGCAAAAGCCCAGGGCCAGATAGCTTACGAGTTGAATTCTATCAAACATTTAGAGAAAAGCTAATGCCTATCTTTCTAAAACTTTTTTTTTTTCAAAAATTTCAGAGGAAGGAACACTTCCACACTCATTCTACAAGGCAACAAAAGCCCTTATAACAAAACCAAGGACAACACACACATAAAAGAAAATTACAAGGCAATGTGAATGATGAACATAGATGCAAAAACCCTCAATAAAATTCTAGCAAGCAAACTTCAACAACACATTAAAAAGATCATACACCATGATCAGGTCAAGTTTATACCAGGAATGCAAGGATTCTTCAATATATACAAATCAATCAATGTGATGCACCGTCTTAACCAATTGAAAGACATAAACCACATGATCTCAATATATATAGAAAAAGCTTTCAACACCCATTTATAATACTCTTCAAAAAATGGACATAGAAGGAAACTGCCTCAACATAATGAAGGCCATATATGATAAACCCACAGCAAACTTTATTCTCAGTGGTGAAAAACTGAAAGCATTCCCTCTAAGATCAGAAACTGGACAAGCGTGCTCACTCTCACCACTATTATTCAACATAGTTTTGGAAGTCCTAGCTATGGTTGCTGAGGGAAGGGGAGCAGTTTGGGTGCCAGAACCCTTTGGGAACTGGTAGTGGTTTGGGTGCCTTTGGTTGCTGGGAGTGGCCATGCCTAATGGTCTGGGAAGGGGAGGTACCCTCAGAGATTGGGAGGTTTATTGAGGGAAACCTCTGGGCTTCCCCTTTCACTTGCACCTGGAGGACTGAAGGGCTTCTGGGGCGAGGGAGCCATTTGGGCACAGGGGTTGATTTAGGCACCTTTGGGTGCTGGAAGCAGCCATGCCTGCTCAGCTGGGAGACTGAGGAACCACTGAGGGGACCAGAGGATCCACTGGGGAAGTCCCTGATGTCCGCCTATCACTCATTCCTGGAGGACTGAGGGGCTGTTGGGGGAGGGGGGGCCATTTGGGCACCAGCAACGTTTTGGATGCTGGGAATGATTTGGGCACATTTAGCCATGGGAAACAGTATGCCTGCTCTGTTGGGAGGGGGAGGGGACAGAGCTGTAATGATGAACCTATCTGCAGGGCAGGAATAGAGCCTCAGATATAGAGAACAGACTTGTAGACACAGTGAGGGAAGGAGAGGGTTGGACAAATTGAGAGAATATCATGGAATCATATAAATTACCATGTATAAAATTGATAGCCAGTGGAAATTAACTGTATGATGCAGGGAGCTGAAATCAGGTGCTCTGTGATAACCTATAGGGGTGGAATGGGATGGGTAGTAGGATGAAATTTCAAGAGGGAGGGGACATATGTATGCCTATGGCTAATAAATATTGATGTATGGCAAAAGCCAACACAGTATTGTAAAGCCATGGTCCACCAATTAAAAATGTATATAATGTATAGTATATATAATATATATTATATATATATACATATAACCAACACACAAAAAAAGAAAAGAAAACCTCAAAAAATCCTATGACTCACAAGATAAAACAAAGAACATTGTAATGAAAGATTAATGTGAAACTATAACTTCAGTTGCTCATAAACTAATAAAGATCTTAGTTTGCAGCCTGGGATTATAAGCAGGAACCCTTAAAACTGCAATTTTAAAGTCTCACTCATGGGGCAAATGCATTGCCTGTGACCTTTTCCAAAATGGTACACCAGATTGCTGTTACACAGGACTTCCTAGTGCTGTTTCAGTCTGGATGTTTAACTCCAGTTAGGTGATGTATGTACTCTCCTCTACTGTTTCTATTTCTTTTTTTCTATTTTAATGATAGCATATTGAAAGTAAGTTAGATAATCTCTATTAAATATTGATATTGTTTATTTGTGTATTGTGAGTGGTTTCTTTTGTTAACGAATCTTTCAAACCTGAAAACAAAAGTTAAAACTTTTGGCAAAACCATCAGTCAACCTAACAAAAATTAAATACAAAGAGAAAATATGTAAAGACTTGAGGGAAAAACTAGAAATGCCATTCAAAGGAATCCCAATTAGGTTATGAGTTGATGTTTCTACAGAAACTCTGCAGGTCACAAGGCATTGGCAGGACATATTTAAAGTGATAAAATGGGGAAATCTGAAACTAATATTGCTCTACCCAGCAAGGATCTCATTCAACTTCAGGGTATAAATCAAAAGCTTTACAGACAAGCAAAAGTTAAGAGAATTCAGCACTACCAAATGAGCTTTCCAACAAATACTGGAGGAATTTCTCTAAGCACAAAGCACAAGAGAAAAAAGAAAATACTTTCAAAAACAAATGAAGCTCAGTTAAGAAAATGGTAACAGGAACATACAGAGTGATAATAGCCTTTAGTGTAAATGAACTAAACATTCCAACTATTGCAAAAATACACATAATGGCTGAATGGACCCAAAGCAAGATCTACATATGCTGTCTACAGAAGACCCACTTCAAACCTAAGGACACAAAGAAACTGAAAGTGAGGGGATAGGAAAAAATTTTCACACAAATGGAACTCAAAAGAAAGATGAAGTAGCAATACTCATATTAGATAAAATATACTTTAAAATATATTGCTGCAATACACAAAGAAGAACACTATATAATGATTAAGGGATTGATTCAGGCAGACTATATAACACTGTAAAAATGTATTCACCCCAAAATAGCAATACCTCATTACATAAGGCAAATGCTAACAGCTGTAAAAGAGGAAATCAACAGTAACATAATAATGGTGGGGGACTTTAACACTCCACTTACACCAAAGGGTAGACCAAAGAGAAAGAAATTTAATAAGAAAACATAAGTACTAAGTGACATATTAGACCAAAGACACTTAATATTTAAAGGACATTCCATCTGAAGGCAGCAGAAAACACCTTATTCTTAAGTGTGCTTGGAACATTTTCCAAGATATATCACATTATGAGTCATAAATCAAGCCTTGTCAAATTTAAGAAAATTGAAATCTTATCAAGCATCTTTTCTGACAACAAAGTTATAAGACTAGCAATTTTTAAAAACTGTAAAAATGCAAGGAGGATAAACAATATACTACAAAGTGAGCAAGAGAAAAAGAAATAAAATAGAAAATTAAAAATAGCTAGAAAGAAATAAATGCAAATCCAAAACCTATTAAAAAGGAAGATTTCAAATAAACAAGCTAACCTTACACCTAAAGCAACTAGAGAAAGAATAGGAAACACAACTGAAAAAAGTTAGTAGAAGGAATGAAATCAGAGTAGAAATAAATGAAATGGAAACAAAGAAAACAATAACAAAAGTCAATGAAACTAAAACCTGATTTTTAAAAAGATAAAAAAAAATGGTAAATCCTTAGCCAGACTCATCAAGAAACAAAAGGAGAGGACTCAAATCAACAAAATTAGAAATGAAAAACAAGTTATAACTAACATTGCAGAACTACAAAAAGTCATAAGAGACTACTACAAGCAAGTATATGGTAATAAAATGGACAACCTAGAAGGAATGGACAAATTCTTAGAAAAGAATAACCTTCCAAGACTGAATCATAAAAACATAGAAAATATGAATAGACCTATACTACATAAAGAAATTGAAATTTTGATTAAAAATCTTCCAAGAAACTGAAGTCCAGAACCAGTCAGTTTCACATGCAAATTCTATCATGCATGTAGTGAAGAGCCAACAACTACCTTTCTCAAACTCTTCCTCAAAAAATGGAGAGGTAAGAACACTTGCACACTTGCATGCTTATTCCATGGGGACAACATCATCCTGATACCAAAACCAGACAAAGATAGTACACACACACAAAAAAAGTATAGGCCAATATCACTGATGAACATAGACACAAAAATCCTCTACAAAGCACTATCAAACCAAATCCACCAACACATTTAAAAAATCAAACACCATGATAAATTTGGATTTATCCCAGGGATGCAAGGATTCTTCAATATATGAAATCAATCAACGTGACACTGCATATTTACACATGGAATTTCAAAAACCATATTATCATCTCAATACACTTGCAAAAAGCTTTTGATAAAATTCATCACACATTTCACTGCACAACTAAAACTATCCAGAAAGTGGACATCGAAGGAACCTACCCCAACATGTGTCCATGCTCAGTTGCTTAAGCATGTTGTATCCTTTTCAGTCCCATGGACTGTTGCCTGCCAGGCTCCACTGCCCATGGAATTTTCCAGGCATACACACCAGGAATACTGGTGTGGAGAGCCATTTCCTACTACAGGGGATCTTCCCAACCCATGGATTGAACCCATCTCCTGTGTTTCCTTCATTGGCATCCATTGGCATTGCATTCTTTACTGCTAGTGCCCCCTGGTAAGTGCCATATAAACATAATAAAGGCTATCTATGACAAACCCATAGCAAATATCATTTTCAATGGTGAGAACTTGAAAGCATTTCCTTTAAGATAATGAACAAGGCAAGGGTACCCAATCTTCATCATTATTGTTCAACATAGTTTTGAAAGTTTTAGCTAGGGCAATCAGAGAAGAAAAGGATATAAAATGAATCAGAATTGGAAAACAAGAATAAAATTATCACCTTTGGCAGATGACATAATACTAGAAAATCCGAAAGAAATCACCAGAAAAATACTAGAGCTAATCAACAACTTTAGGAAAGTTGCAGGATATAAAACAAATATACATAAATCCCTTATGTTCAAATACAGTAAAAATGAAAGATCAGAAAAAGAAATTAATGAAGCAATCTCATTTACTATAACATCAAAAAGAATAAAATACTTAGGAACACACAAACCAAAGGAGGCCAAAGACCTGTACACAGAAAACTGATGAAAAAAAATCAAAGATGACACAAAAAGATGTTCATGGATTGGAAGAATCAATGTTGTCAACGAATATACTACCAAAGGAAATCTACAGATTCAATACAATAACTATCAAATAATTATTAGTAGTTTTCATAGATTTAGAACAAAGATTTCACAATTTGTATGGGAATACAAAGTAACATGAATAGTGAAGGCTATGTTGAGAAAGAAAAATGGAACTGGAGGAATCAGGCTCCCTAACTTCAGGTTATACTACAGAGCTAAAATCCTCAAGATAGTATGGTATTGATGCAAAAGAACAAATGGAAAGGGATCAACAGAAAATGATAAAGAGCTCAGAGATAAACCCACACACCTACAGTCATCTAACCTGTGACAAAGGAGGCATGAATATATAGCATAGAACAATCAGTATCATCAATAAGTTATGCTGTGAAAATTGGACAGCTTCATGTAAAAGAATAAATTAGAACATTCACCAACACCATACACAAAAATAAATTCAAAATGGATTAAAGACTAAAATGTAAATCCAGATACTATAAAACTCTTAGAGAAAAACGTAGGCAGAATACTCTTTGACATAAATACCAGTAAGCTATTTTTTGATCCACCTCCTAGAGAAATGATAATTAAAAGAAAAATAAATGAATGGGACCTAACTAAACTTAAAACCTTTTGCATAGAAAAGGAAACCAGACATAAGACAAAAAGACAGTGCTTAGAATAGGAGAAAATATTTGCAAATGAACAAATTAACAAAGGATTAATCTCCAAAATATACAAGGAGCTAGTGCAGAACAATAAACAAACAAACAAAAATACACAATCAGAAAGTAAATGGAAGACCAAAACAGATACTTCTCCAAAGAAGAGATATAGATGGCCAACTAACAATTGAAAAGAAGTTCAATATCACTAATTATTTCATTTCTGTTGCTCATTTGTGTCCAACTCTTTGCGACCCCATGGACTACAGCATGCCAGGCTGCCCTGTCCATCACCAACTCCCAGAGCTGGCTCATACTCATGTCCTTAAAGTCGGTGATGCCACCCAACCATCTAATCCTCTGTCATCCCCTTCTCCTCCTGCCTTCAATCTTTCCCAGCATCAGGGTCTTTTCCAATGAGTCAGTTCTTTGCATCAGGTAGCCAAAAATGTTGGAGTTTCAGCTTCAGCATCAGTCCTTCCAATGAATATTCAGGACTGATTTCCCTTAGGATTGACAGGTTTCATGTCCTTGCAGTCCAAGGGACTCTCAAGAGTCTTCTCAAACACTACAGTTCAAAAACATCAATTCTTCAGTGCTCAGCTTTCTTTATGGTCCAATTGTCACATCCATACATGACTACTGGAAAAACTATAGCTTTGACTAGACAGACCTTTGTCAGCAAAGTAATGTCTCTGCTATTTAATACACTGTCTATCTTGGTCATAGCTTTTCTTCCAAGGAGCAAGTGTCTTTTAATTTCATGGTTGCAGTCACCATCTGCAGTGATTTTGGAGCCCCCCCAAATGAAGTTTCTCACTATTTCCATTGTTTCCCATCTATTTGCCATGGAGTGATGGAACAAGATGCCATGATCTTAGGTTTTTGAATGTTGAGTTTTAAGCCAGCTTTTTCACTCTCCTTTTTCACTTTCATCAAGAGGCTCTTTAGTTCCTCTTTGTAATTATTAAGGAAATGGAAATCAAAATTATAATGAGCTATCACTTGCCATAAGTCAGAATGGCCATCATGCAAAACTTTACAAACAATAAGTTTTGGAGATGGTGGAGAGAAAAGGAATCCCTCTAACATTGTTGCTCTTCAGTCACTAAGTCTTGTCCGATTCTTTGCAGTCTAATGGACAGTAGGACACCAGACTCCTCTGTTCTCCAATATTTCCAGAGTATGTTCAAATTCATGTCCATTGAATTGATGATATGCTATCTAAACATCCCATCCTCTGCTGCTCCATTCTCCTTTTGCCTTCAATCTTTCCCAGCATCAGGGTATTTTCCAATGAGTCAGCTTTTTGCATCAGGTGGTCAAATTACTGGAGTTTCACCTTCATCAACAATCCTTCCAATGAACATTCAGGGTTGATTTCCTATAGGCTTGATTGGTTTGATCTGCTTTCAGTCCAAGGGACTCTCGAGATTCTTCTCAGCACCACAATTTGAAAGCAACAATTCTTGAGTCATTTTTATGGTCCAACTCTCATATCGATACATGTCTACCAGAAAAAAAACAAAAACATAATTTTGACTCTAGGAACTCTTGTAGACACAGTCATGTCTCTGATTTCTAATATACTGCTCAGGTTTTCTCCTTTTTTTTTTTTTTTCTTCCCAGGAGCAAACTTCTTTTGATTTCATGCCTGAAGTCACAATCCACAGTGATTTTGGAGACAAAGAAAGAAAACCTATCACTGCTTCCACTTTTTGCCCTTCTATTTGCCATGAAGTGATGGGAACAGATGCCATGATCTAAGAGTCTTTTGAAAGTTGAGTTTCAAGTAAGCTTTTTCACTCTCCTCTTTCACCCTCATCAAGAAACTCTTTAGTTCCTCTTCACTTTCTCCTTAGAATGGTATCATCTACATATATAAGGCTGTTATTATTTCTCCTGGCAATCTCAATTCTAGCTTGTGATTCATTCAGCCAGGCAGTTTGCAAGATGTACTTGTCATATAAGTGCAATAAGCAGGGTGGCAATATACAGCCTTGTTGCACTCCTTACCCAATTTTGTAATAGTACATTGTTCCATGTCTAGTTCCAACTGTTGCTTCTTGTCCAGCATACTGATTTTTGAGGAGACTGGTAAGGTGGTCTCGTATTCCCATCTCTTTAAGAATTTTCCACACTTTGTTGTGATCCATGCAGTCAAGGGCTTTAGCATTGTCAATGAAGCAGAAGTAGCTTTTTTTTTTCTGGAACTCCCTTACTTTGTTGATGATTGAAGGAATGTTGGCAATTTGAAATCTGGTTCTGCCACATCTTCAAAACCCAGCTTGTACATCAGGAAGTTCTTGGTTCAGGGCCTGCTGAAGCCTAGCTTGAAGGATTATGAGCATAATCTTGCTAGCATGAGAAATAAGTGCAATTGTGTCATAGTTTGAATATTTTTTCACACTTCTTTTCTTTGAGATTGGAATAAAAATTAATCTTTTCCAGTTCTGAGGCCATTATTGAGTTTTCTAGATTTTCTGACATAGTGAGTGCAGCACTTTATAGCGTCACCTCTAAGGATTTTGAATAGCTCAGATGGAATTCTGTCATCTTCAGTAGCTTTGTTTATAGTAATTCTTCCTAATTTCAACTTGACTTCACACCCCAGGATGTTTTGCTCTAGGTGAGGGTTCATACCATCATGGTTATCCAAGTCATTTAGACTTTTTTTCCCTATACTTCTTCTTTATATCTTCTGTTTCTGTTAGGTCCATACCACTTCTGTCCTTTATTATGCCCATATTCGTATGAAATATTCCCTTGGCATCTGTAATTTTCTTGAAGAGAACTCTAGTCTTTCCCATTCTATTGTTTTCTTCTATTTCTTTGCATCAAACTTATATGATTATTTCCAAGGCAAACCTTTCAACATCACAGTAATCTAAGTATATGTCCCAACCATTTATGCCAAAGAAGCTGAAACTGACCAGATCTATGAAGACCTACAGCACATTCTAGAACTAACAGCAAAAATACATATCCTTTTCATCACATGAAATAGATTCAAGGGATTAGATCTGATAGACAGATTGTCTGAAGAACTATGGATGGAGATTCATGACCTTGTAGAGGAGGCAGTGATCAACACCATCAATAAGAAAAATAAATACAAAATGGCAAAATGGTTGTCCGAGAAAGTCTGACAAATAAATCAGAAAAGAAGAGAAGGCAAAAAAAAGAAAAGGCAAAGGAGAAAAAGAAAAGCATACACAGTTGAAAGCAGAGTTCCAAAGAATAGCAAGGAGAGATAAGAAAGCCTTCCTCAGTGGTCAGTGCAAAGAAATAGAGCAAAATAACAGAATGGGAAAGACAAAAGATATGTTCAAGAAAATTAGAGATGAGCACAATAAAGGACAGAAGTGCTATGGATCTAACGGAAACAGAAGACATTAAGAAGAGGTGGCAAGAATACAAAGAAGAGCTCTACAAAAAAGATCTTCATGAGCCAGATAATCACAATGGTGTGATCACTCACCTAAAGTCAAACATCCTGGAGTGCAAAGTCACGTCTGCCTTCGGGAACATCACAATGAAAAAAGTTACTGAAGGTGATGGAATTCCAGCTGGGCTATTTTAAATCCTAAAAGATGATGCTCTGAAAGTGCTGCACTCAATATGTCAACAAATCTGGAAAACTCAGCAGTGGCCACAGGACTGGAAAAGGTCAGTTTTCATTCTAATCCCAAAGAAAGGCAATGCCAAAATATGTCCAAACTACCATACCATTGCACTCATCTCACATGCTAGCAAAGTAATGCTCAAAATTCAAGCCAGGCTTCAACAATACATGAACCGTGAACTTTCAGATATTCAAGCTGGATTTAGCAAAGGCAGAGGAACCAGAGATCAAATTGCCAACACCCTTTGGATCATCAAGAAAAGCATGAGAGTTCCAAAAAAGCATCTAATTCTGCTTTATTGACTATGGCAAAGCCTTTGACTGTGTGGAACGCAACAGTCTGTGGAAAAACTTCAAAGAGTTGGGAATACCAGACCACCTGACCTGCCTCCTGAGAAATCTGTATGCAGGTCAAGAAACAACAGTTAGAATTGGACATGGAACAACAGACTGGTTCCTAATTGGAAAAGGAATACTTCAAGGCTGTATATCGTCACCCTGCTTATTGAACTTATATGCAGAGTACATCATGCGAAATGACGGCCTGGATGAAGCACATGCTGGAATCAAGATTGCTAGGAGAAATATCAATAACCTGAGATACACAGATGACACCACCCTTATGACAGAAAGCGAAGAAGAATTAAACAGCCTCTCAATGAAAGAGGAAAGTGAGAAAATTGGCTTAAAACTCAACATTCAAAAAACTAAGATCATGGCATCCGGCCCCATCACATCATGGCAAATAAATGGTGAAACAATGGAAATAGTGAGAAACTTCATTTTTTGTGGCTCTAAAATCACTGCAGATGGTGACTGCAACCATTAAATTAAAACACTTGCTCCTTGGAAGAAAAGATGTGACCAACCTAGACAGCATATTAGAAAGCAGAGACATTAGTTTGCCAACAAAGGTCCACCTAGTCAGATCAATGGCTTTTCCAGTAGTCAAGCATGGATGTGAAAGTTGGACTATAAAGAAAGCTGAGCGCTGAAGAATTGATGCTTTTGAACTGTGGTGTTGGAGAAGACTCTTGAGAGTCCCTTGGACTGCAAGGAGATCCAACCAGTCCATCCTAAAGGAGATCAGCCCTGGGTGTTCATTGATAGGATTGATGTTGAAGCTGAAACTCCAATACTTTGGCCACCTGATGCAAACAGCTGACTCATTTGAAAAGACCCTGATGCTGGGAAAGATTGAGGGCAAGAGGAGAAGGGGACGATACAGGATGAAATGGTTTGATGGCATCACTGACTCAATGGACATGGGTTTGGGTGAACTCCAGGATTTGGTGATGGACAGGGAGGCCTAGAGTGCTGCGGTTCATGAGATCGCAAAAAGTCGGACATGACTGAGCAACTGAACTGATACTGATGCCTTCAGACACAGAAGTGCTTTCAGAACATCAGCCAAGAATGGACAGGAGTAACTGACTACCAGAAAAGAATATACAGAATCACACAAAACTGGCTAGCATGAAGGGGGAAAAACAGGAGAGTTAGTAGACCTGGACCTGCCCTCGGCAGATGGGGAAACTGAAACAGGGCCCAATCCCCACATTGGGGAAATTGTTAGGGTCAGAGGAGAAACATTTGAGGCTAGAGTGAAGCAGCTGATCTGTGACAGCCTAAATGGAATGAGAATCACATAGACAATCCTTGCTGCAACAATACATACCCTGGAGAGGTACACAGGTCTCCTAGAAGGCACTGTAGCTAGGAACTGAAGCATAGGGATTGTGGAGCATCCCCAGGGCACAGTCTGCAGGGAAACAGCTCAAGAGGATGTGAAGGAGGAGACTGTTGTGGGAAATGCCTGTGGAGGAAACCAGGCAGCCATGGAAGCAAGGCAATATTGCTGAGTCATGCATGGTGGTTGGAGCCATCACTATATCCTCTCTCTCCCCACATGCCAGCATTGACAGCTGAACAATTGAGAGGCTGGTCCTTCAAGCACCTGATGCACTGAACAGTGGAGTAGGACCTCAGCCAGGGTGCCCCTTTAAGTGCCTGACACACTGAACAACAAAGAAGGACCCCAGCCAGGGGACCCTTTCAAGTTCCTGATAAGCCAAACAGCAGAGAATGGCCCCAGCCAGGGGAGCCCTTTTAGTGCCTGATGTGCTGAACATCAGAGTGGGTCCCCAACCAGAGAGGATCCTTTATGTGCCTGACACGCTGAGTGACAGAGAAGGACCCCAGGCAGAGGAGCCCTCTAAGTGCCTGAGTGGGTGGAGCAATGGAAAAGGACTAGTCAAAGAGGCCCTCTGATCACCAGCTGCCAGAGGCTAGACAAAGACTCTGATAGGGTCATAACTCCTGTGGCTGAAGCAATTTGTGTCCCTGCACACTTGGTGCCACCAGGGTCCCTGCAACCCAAGCAGCTGGACCATCTTCATGCTCTATCCTCACTGGGGCAGAGATGCCACAGAATAGAAAATGTCATATGTCTACGCCCATGAGGTCGTTTCAGTCATATCCAACTCTTTGCAACCCTGTGGACTGTGACCTGCCAGGCTTCTCTGTCTGTGGATTCTCTAGGCAAGAATATTATAGTGGGTTGTTATACCCTTCTAGAGCATCATATTTCCTGCTGCCCTAACTGCCAACTGCCCTGAATACCTGGGACTGCCAGGGCCCTTGCGATCCAAGCAGCTGCACCACCTCCATATCTGGCCCTCACTGGGGAAGGCCCACGTCCTCTAGGGCAGCCTCAGAAGCAAATGTCTGTGGACAATCCACATGCAGAGGTGGAGGTAAAAGAACAATTGAAACCCAGGGGCAGTGTGGCTAAGGAAGAGGACCCAAAAATTTCTCACCAGCTGTACAAGCTGCAGATTAAATCCACACTATCAACTAGGAAGACACTGTCTATGGTATATATAAAAGTACATTGAGAGTTCTCACAAAAGAAAACACACTATCTCTGACAGCAATGGACATTGGAGGCAAGAACACACAGGAGTAGGACCAGAATAGAGTCTGAGCTGCCCCCACAGAAGGTCCAGAGATTAGCACAGTGTTGGAAGGCATCTTAGGGAGGTGAGGTGGACTGTGACTACCAGCGAGGGAAAGGGCACTGACAGCAGAGACTCAAGAAAACACATTATTCTTATATTTTGACTTGTTCTGTAGTTTCTTCTGGATTTTTTTTTCTTATTTTCCCTTCTTTTCCACTCTGTTGTTGTAGTTGTTGACTTTATTAGTACTATTAAATCTATTTAAGCTTTTGAGAATTTTTAAAATCACACTTTTTATTTCTGTTTCAGGCTTCTGCCTCTATGCTGGCCTTTTGCAGTTCTGTAGGGTTCTCTTTCTCTCTTTTCTTTCTTTATTTTTCTCTGTCTTTTTATTTTTAATTTTTAAATTTTGTATCTTTATTATTATTTTTTACACTTATTATTTTGTTTGATTTTCCTACTGTTCTTTACCTATTGCAGTTAATCTTTAATATATATATATATATATATATATATATATATATATCTTCTTTATTTACTTCTATTTAACTTTATATTTCTTTTCTTGCTTTCCTTTCTTTTTCTCACAATATTTTTGTTTTGTTTTCATTGTTTTATTCCCCAGTCAGCATCTTGCTTTAGTTTTGTTTTCCAGTTTGTGATTTAGTTACCTTTGTTCTTAACTGGTGGATCTCATTTTTGCTTTCCTTTGTTTCTGGGTTTGTCTATTGCATTTTATTTATTTATTTTGGACTGTTTTGGTTTTGCTTATGGGTGTATAGGCATGTGTATATATTCCATTATTTTAGCTGTTATTTGCCTGATTTTGTAATTGTCACTTGTCTGCATTGTGTCTTTGGTTTCTTGTGTATTTGATTTAATCCCATTTAATGCCATAACAAACTACCTGTGGAATCTCTGTTCCTGGCATAAGATCAAGCCCTGAGCGTTTGGAGTTGGAGTGCTGACTGCAGAATCCTAGACTACCAGAGAACTCCTAACCCTAAGGAATATCAAATAGTTAAAACTCCCACAATGGCAACCACTTGTATACAAGACCCAGCATCATCCAACTGCCAGTAGCATTCTGTGAAGGACGCCTCATCCAAACAACAAACAAAACAAAAATACAAACCCAGTCATCAGCAGATGGGATTATAATCTCAGTACTGCTCATCAGAGGGAGAAAAAAAAAAAAAAAACTACTCTCACCAGAACAAGTCACCTACACGAAGCTTACACAAACCACTGGGCCAACCTTACAAGGGCAGAAACCAAAAGGAAGAAAGAATTCAACTTTGAAGCCCGGGAAAAGGAGACCTCAAACACAATAAGTTAGGGGAAAAAAAAGTGATGAAAAGGCAGAGAAATACTGCACAAATGAAAGAATAATCTATAAACACACAAGTCCAAATAAATGAGGAGGAAATAGTCTAACTACCTGAAAAAGAATTCAGAATAATGATAGTAAAGATGATCCAAAATCTTGAAAATAGTATGAGGAAATGAAAGAATCAATTAACAAAGACCTAAAGAATACAGAGACAAACAGCACAATTACTGAAGTTAAAAATACTCTAGAAGGAATCAAAGCAGAATATCTGAAGCAGAAGAACGGATTAGTGAGCTGGAAGATAGAATGGTGGAAATAACTGCTGAAGACAGAATAAGGTGAAAAGAATGAAAATAACTGAGGATAGTTCTAGAGACCTCTGGGACAATATTAAAAACACCAACATTTGAATTATAGGGGTCCCAGAAGAAGAAGATGAAAAGAATGGTATGAGAAAATTTTTGAAGAGATTATAGTTGAAAATTTCACCAGCATGGAAAAGGAAATAGCCAATCAAGTCCAAGAGGTGCAAAGAGTCCAATACAGGATAAATCTAAGGGTAAACATGCCAGGACACACAATAATTAAGCTAATAAAACTGAACACAAAGAAAGAATATTAAAAGCACTAAGGGGAAAGCAACAAGTAACATACAAGGGAAATCCCGTATGTTTAACAGTTGATCACTCAGCAGAAACTTTGCAGGCCAGAAGGGAATGGAAGGAAATATTTAAAGTACAGAAAGGGGAAAATCTACAACAAAAATTAATGGTATATTAACCTACCTAGAAAGGATCTCATTCAAAATTGATGGAAAAATCCAAAGCTTTACAAGCAAGCAAAAGTTAAGAGCATTTAGTACAACCAAATCAGCTTTAGAACAAATAGTAAAGGGTCTTATATAGTCAGGAGACACAACAGAAGAAAAAGATCTACAAAAACAAACCCCAGACAATTAAAATAATGACAATAGGAGCATATATATTAATAATTACTTTAAATGCAAATGGACTAAATGCTGCAAACAAATGACACAGACTGGCTGAATGAATAGAAATACAAGACCCATATATATGCTGTCTACAAGAAACCCACTTCAGACCTAAAGACACATATAGACTGAAAGTGAGAGGATGGAAACATACAGTCCACGCAAAGGGAAATCAAAGGAAAGCTGGAGTATCAATCCTCATATCAGACAAAATAGATCTCAAAATAAAGAATATTACAAGAGATAAGGAAGGGCACTACACAATAATCAAGGTAACATTCCAAGAGGAATATATGACAATTGTAAATATCTATGCACCCGACATAGGAGCATCTCACTACATAAGACAAACACTAACAGACATAAAAGGCAAAATTGACAGTAACACAATAATAGTAGGAGGTTATAACACCCCACTCACACCAATGGACAGATCAACAAAACAGAAAATTAATAACAAAACACAAGCCTTAAATGATGCATAACAGATGGATCTCATTGATATGTTCAGGACTTTCCATCTAAATGCGGAACACAACTTCTTCTCACGTGCACATGGGAAATTCTCCAGGATAGAACACATCTTGGATCACAAATCAAACCACAATAAATTTAAGAAAATTGAAATCATATCAAGCATCTTTTCTGACCACAACACTATGAGGCTAGGTATCAACTACAAGAAAAAGACTGTATTACAAGAATATAAAAGGGGCCAAGGTAGACTCTTTGATAAGTGGTGCTCTGAAAACTGGACAGCTACATGTAAAATAATGAGATTAGAACACTTCCTAACACAATACACAAAGATAAACTCAAAATGGATGAAGGACCTAAATAAAAGACCAGAAACTACAAAACTCTTAGAGTAAAACATAGACAGAACTTCACTTGATGACATATGTCAAAGGAAGATCCTCTATGATCCACCTCCTAGAGTAGTGGAAATAAAAACAAAAATAAACGCGGGACCTAATTAAACTCAAAATATTTTGCATAGCAAAGCAAACTATAAGCAAGGTGAAAAGACAACCTTCAGAAAGAGAAAATAGCAGCAATTGAAACAACTGGCAAAGGGTTAATTTTCAAAGTATACCAGCAGCTCATACAAGTCAATACCAGAAAAACAACCCAATCAGAAAGTGGGGAAAAGACCTAAACAGAAATTTCTCCAAAGAAGACATACAGATGGCTAACAAACACATAAAAAGATGCGCAACATCACTCATCATTAAAGTAATGAAAATCCAAACTACAATGATATATCACCTGACACAGGTCAGAATGGCCATCATCAAAAATTCCACAAACAATAAATGCCTGAGAGGGTGTGGAGAAAAGGGAACCCTCTTGCACTGTTGGTGGGAATGTAAATTGATATAGCCACTACAGAAGATGATTTGGAGGGTCCTTAAAACACTAGAAATAAAAGCACCATATGACCCAGCAATCCCACTACTAGGCATATACCCTGGGGAAACCAGATTCAAAGACACACGTACCCCATTGTTCATTGAAACACTAGTTAGATCATGGAAACAACCTAGATGTCCATCAATAGTTGAATGGATAAAGAAGTTGTGGTACATATGTAGAATGGAATATTACTCAGACATAAAAAGGAACACACTTGGGCCAGGTCTAATGAGGTGGGTGAACCTAGAGCCTATTATACAGAGTGTAGTAAGTCAGAAAGAGAAAGATAACTATCATATACTACTACATACTTAAGGAATCTAGAAAGATGGCAACAATGAATTTATTTGTAGGGCAGTAGTGGAGAAACAAACATAGAAAAAAGACTTATGGACACAGTGTGGGGGAGAAGAGGATGAGATATATGGAAAGAGTAACATGGAAACTTACATTGCCGTATTTAAAATAGAGAGCCAGTGGGAATTTCCTGTATGACTCAGGGAATTCAAACAGGGGCTCTGTATCAAGCTAGAAGGGTGGGATGGGGAGGGACATGGGAGGGAGGTTCAAGAGGGAGGGGACATATGTATACCCGTGGCTGATTCATGTTGATGTTTGACAGAAAAAGAAACCTCTGTAAAGCAATTATCCTTCAATTAAAAAAATAAAGAAAGAAATTTGAAAAGAATAAATATAAACTGAAGTTTATATTTATGTATAATGTTTATGTATAATTGAATCCTTTTGTTGTGCACATAAAACTAACACAACATTGTTAATCAACTCTTCTCCAATATAAAATAAAGTTAATAAAATAAAAATAAATATGAATGATAGTAGTAGCTCTTATCATGCCTTTATGAAAATTAAATACTATCATAATTTTAAAAAGCTTAGAAGAATGATGATACATAATCGGCACTATATAAATGTTTGGCAATAATAATATTTCAGAGAACACAATCTAATTGCTACTAAATTTTGAGACATGTTTTAAAGTCTATTTATAGCTAATTTTTGTAAATATTTTAAATGTGCTTGCAAAGAATGTATTCTCTAATTGTTAAATGTAGAGTTCTATATATTTTCTTTAAATATAATTTACTGTGAAAAAGCAAAAATAGTAATAAAACAGATATGTTTATGAATAGAATGAAATTAGAACATCCTCTAACACTATACAGAAAATATATTCTAAGTGCATTAAAGCCCTAAATGTAAGAAAGGATACTGTAAAATTCCTAGAGAAAATCACAGGCAGAACACTCTTTGACCTAAATCATACCAATACCAATATATTTTGATTCGTCTTGTAGAATAATGGAAACAAACAAACAAAAATGTGGGATATAATTAAACTCAAAACTTCTTGAATAGCAAAGGAAACCATAAGCAAAATGAAAAGACAACCCACAGAATGGGAGGAAATATTCAGAAGCAATCAGACTGAAAAGGGATTAATTTCCAGAATTTACTAATAACTCATGTGGCTGAATGAAAAGCAAACAACCCAATCAAAAAATGTCCAGAAGACCTAAGTAGATGTTTCTCCAAAGAAAACTTGCAAATGACCAAGAGGTGCATGAAAAGATGGTCAACACTGCTAATTATTAAAGAAATGCAAATCAAAACTATCCAAATACAATGAGACATCACCTCACGATAGTCAAAATGGCCATCATTTTGACTACAAAATGAAGTCTACATACAATAAATTTTGAGAGGATAGAGAAAAAAGAACTCTCTTACACTGTTGGTGGGAATGTAAACTGCTATAGTCACTATGGAAAACAGTATGGGGATTTTTTTTTTATAAAACTAAAAATAAAACTACAATATTATCCAGCAATCCAATCCCTGGGCTTATATCCAGAGAAAACTATGATTCAAAAAGATACATTCACACCAGTGTTTATTGTGGCACTGTTTACTATGGTGAAGACATGGAAGCAACCTAAATATCCATAGTCAGATAAATGGATAAAGATGTGGTACATATATGCAATAAAATACTGCTCAACCATTAAAGATAATGAAATAGTTTCTTTTCCATTAACATGGATGGACTTGGAGATTATCATTCTAAGAAAAATAAGTCAGACAAGAAAACAAAAATATCATATGATATTGCTTATATGCATAGTCTAAAAATATGATATAAATGAATTTATTTACAAAAACAAAACAAACAAACAAAAAAATAAACACAGGTTCATGGACTTAGGGAATGAACATGTGGTTGTCAGGGTGTGGGCGATGAGGAATCAATTGAATCTGGGGACTGACACATACATTTTGATTTATTTAAAATAGATAACCTACAATGTCCTACTCTATATCATGGGGAACTCTGCTCAATATCTTGTTATAACCTAAATGGGAAAAGAACTTGAAAATAATAGATACATGTATAATTGAATCACATTGCTGTACACTTGAATTTAACACATTGATAATATACCATAGTATAATAAAATTTTTAAATGACACAAAATTTTGAAAATAAAGTAGAACATGATGTATCAAACAAATTGTAGAATGAAGAAAAGAGGAAAACAAGTATTCAAACACTAGTATCAAATAATATGAGTATGATGCACAGCATGATTCAAGGTAAAAGACATTTAAATAGGATAAATAGGATGTTTTAAAAAGGAGTAATCCTCCAAAAACTATAACAGATACGACTTTTCCTAATGATATAGTTTTTTAAATGTAGTTTCATTTTTCATTGGAGGATAATTTTTCTATAATATTATGATGGTTTCTGACGTACATCAACATAAATCCAACATAGGTACACATACATTCCCCTGTCCTTAACCATCCTCCCTCCTCCCTAACCATCCCATCTTTCTAGCTCATCACAGAGCACCAGCTTTGGTTTCCCTGCATCATACAGCAAATTCCCACTAGCTATCCACTTTGCATAATGTATATGTTTCAATACTACTCTCTCAGGTCCTCTGATGCTCTCCCTCCCCCATCATGACCATCATGCTGTTATTTATGTCTATGTTTCCTTTGCTGCTCTGCAAATAAGATCATGAGTACCATCTTTCTAGGTTCCATATATGCATAAATACATGATATTTGTCTTTCTCCTTCTTACTTCACTCTGTTTAAAAGGCTCTAAGTTCATCCACCTCATTAGAATTGATTCAAATGTATTCCTTTATGTAGCTGAGTAGTATTCCATTCTGTATGTGTACCAAAATTTATTTATCCATTCATTTGTTGATGGACATCTAGGTTGTTTCCATGCCCTAGCAATTGTAAATAGTGCTGCAATGAACATTGGGGTGCATATGTCTTTTTCAATTATGGGTTCCTGAGGGTATATGCCCAGTAGCGGGAATTCTGACTCATGACAGTTTTATTCCTAGTTTTCTTAGGGAATATCTGTACTGTTCTCTATAGTGGCTGTATCGGTTTGCATCCCCACCAACAGTGCAAGGGGATTCCCTTTTCTCCATACCCACTCCAGCATTTGTTACTTGTAGACTTTTTGATGATGGCCATTCTTACTGGTGTGAGATGATACCTCATTGTTGTTTTGATTTGCAATGAGCGTCAAATAGTGAATATTGTTGAGCATCTTTTCTTGTGTTTATTAGCCATCTTTATGTCTTCTCTGGAGAAATGTCTGTTTAGTTTTTCTGCCCACTTTTTGATTAATTGGTTTTCTGATATTGAGGTGTGCTGGTTGCTTGTAAAACTGTTTACAGATGACAGGATTCTTTACATAGAAAACCCTAAAGATGTCACCAGAAAATTGCTATCACTAACCAATGAATATAGTAAAGTTGCAGTATACAAATTAAATACACAGAAATCCCTTGCACTCTTATACATTAACAATGAAAAACCAGGAAGATAAATTAATGAAACAACCCCATTTACCACCGCAACAAAAATAATAAAATAGTTAGGAATAAATTTTCCAAACAAGACAAAAGATCTGTATGCAGAAAACTATAAGGCAGTGATTAAAGATGATACAAACAGAGAGATATACCGTGTTCTTGGATTGGCTAAATCAATATTCTGAAAATGACTGTTCTATCCAAAGCAATCTATAGATTAAATGCAATTCCAATCAAACTACCAATGGTATTTTTCACAGAACTAGAACAAGCAGTTTCACAATTTGTATGGAAACACAAAAGACCTCAAATAGTCAAAGCAATTTTGAGAGAGAAAAATGGAGCTGGAGAAATCAACTTTCCTGACTTCAGACTATACCACAAAGCTATAATCATCAAGGCAATATTGTCCAGTAGAACAAGATAGAAAGCCCAGAGATAAACCCAAATACCTATGGGCACGTTATCTTTGACAAAGGAGGCAAGAATATGCAACAGGGAAAGACAGTCTCTTCAATAAGTGGTGCTGGGAAAGTTGGGCAGCTATGTATAAAAGAATGAAATTAGAACACTTCCTAACTCCACAGAAAAATAAACTAAAAATGGAATAAACACCTAAATTTAAGCCCAGAAACTATAAAACTCTTACAGGAGAACATTGGTAGAACATTTTTTTTTACATAAATCACAGCAAAGATCCTCTAGGACCCACCACCTAGAATAATGGAGGCAAAAACAGAAATAAACAAATGAGACCTAAGTAAGCTTAAAAGCATTTTCAAAGTTAAGGAAACTATAAGCAAGGCCAAAAGACAACCATCTGAATGGGAGAAACTAATGATATAGATTTGAAATCTGCAAGCAAACCTGTTAGAAATGAAAGGAACTGTGAAATTATTTAAAGATTCAGATGAGGTCATGACATAAATCTCACAGGAATATAAAGGACTGCTGTCTAATGAAGTGAGAAATCAGTGTCAAGGAACTGCAGATAAGCACACACACATAATTGGAAAATAAATATTTACTTTGCAATTTTTTCAGTTTACTACATTAAAAGTTTAATTAATATATTTTGCTCTTTTTTCTAATATAATCAAGGCTGAAAATTTTCCTCAGAAAATTTATTCTCCTACTTTATATAACTATTGACATGCAATAGTTTCATTGCAATTTCTAACAGACTGAATGGCTAAAGAGAAAAATAAACTTGAAAATACAGGTGCCAGAATATTAGTAATGTTCATTTTTATAGATTGCAGGTTATTCTTCTATTCTGTTTATCTATTTACTAAATAGAACTAGTATTCCTTTTAAAGTTGTAAAATCAAGTTTTGCAAACATGTGTTGCTATCTTTAATAGAAAAGAGGGCAATTTATTTTCAGACACATATTTTCTACTTAATTTTTTCATATTTTTTATAGTATACTATAAATTCATGAACAGTCAAGAATGCAGTTCAGTGTAATAAAATAGGTTAAAATAGAAATATGAAATTCAGAATTCTTTATATATGGTAGCATGTGATGCCTAGAAATGAATGAGAATCACCATGGATAAATCTTTCAAAATAAATCATTGAGGGAGGGGGAAGCAAATCACAAAATCATGCTTATTGTATGCTTCTCATCAAAAAGAGGAAAATTTAGGGACTTCCATTGTGGTACAGTGAGTAAGACTTTGTGCTCCCAGTGCAGCGGGAGACCCAGGTTCAATCCTTGGTTATGGAACTAGATCCCACATGCTGCAACTAAGAGTTCTCATGCTGCAACTAGAGATTCCACATGCCACAGGAAAGATCGAAGATTATATGCCATGACTAAGACCAGGAACAACCAAAAAATAAATAAATACATACATACTTTTTAGTGGTTTTTGCCATACATTGACCACTACAATGTTGTGAAGTAATTAGCCCCCAACTAATAAAAATAAAATAAACAAATAAATAAATGTATACTTTTTAAAAAGGAAAAACTAATCCAGATCAGAGATTGGCAATTTTTTTCTATTAAGAGTCATATAGTGAATTCTTTATGCTTTGCAGGCCATATTTGGTCTCCTTGCAGCTCTTCAACTCTGCTGTTTAATGCATAAGTAAACATAGGTAAAACATATGTGAATAGACATGACAGTTTTCTATTAAAATTCCATTTACAAAAACAAACAGTGGGCCACATTGGATTTACAAACCACAGTTTACCAACTCCTGTTCTAAATTGTTTCAGAATACATACACACATGCATCACTATTTTTGAAAAAAAAAAAAAACAAAACAAAGAAATTACTACTATAAAAGCCAAGTTGTGGTTACTACTGAGGGAGAGGCAAAGGTTACAGTTGGCTATGGACACACAGGGAATGTCTAGGGAGACAGTAATGTTTTATTTCCTGACTATAGTGATTACTATCATTGCATTGTTTACTGTTATATTGTATATGCTATATTGCATTGTTTGTATTGTATCACCACATAAATGTGTGCTATACTCTATGTGTTTTATAATCTTTTCTGTTTACTATAGTTTGTAATAACATTTTTTTCAATTGCAATGTTGTGAAGTAATTAGCCTCCAACTAATAAAAATAACTGAAAAAAAAAAGAAATAATAGAAATAGAAAAAAAATTATAAGGATTGACTGGAAAGTAAAATGATCCTAGCAATACAAAGATAGAAAACAAAATTCCTCATTTTTGGTACATTTAGAAAGTCCTATAGCTCATTACTCCTTTTCACATGGGTCCACAACAAGATTCTCATTTAAAATTTGCAAGGAGTAAAGAGAGATACACACAAATAATTGAGAATGAAAAGACATTAACTCAAATACATTTTTTCTTTTGAGGCAATCTCGTAGGATCTCTGTGAAGTACAAACTTTGAGGTTAGCCATAATTCAGTTTAAATCTGGGCCCTACCACTTACTAACTAGAGGAACTTGGGCAAAAGTACTTAAACTTACTGAGCTTTAGTTTCCACATTTGCAAAATGGGGCTAGTAATACCTCTCTTTTGGGCTTCCCTGGTGGCTCAGATGGTAAAGAATCTACCTGCAATGCAGGGGACCTCAATTCAGTCCGTGGGTTTGGAAGATCCCCCGGAGGAAGGCATGGCAACCCACTCCAGTATGCCTGCCTGGAGAATCCCCATGGACAAAGGAGCCTGGCCGGCTGCAGTCCATGGCATCACAAAAAGTCAGACATGACTGAGCTACTAAACACAGCACAACACAGCAATACATATCTTTTAGAATTTCTGAAGTGATGATAAATTATAGAAATATGATTAATACATAGATATTCTAGCATATTGCTTACATTTTGTTCTGAATCAATGCGTTTCTGAGAACTCTTTTTGCAGTCCTTTATTCCTTTATCAGGGCTATTAAAATTATGTAACTGCCAGGCAATGAACTCAAATTTGGTAAGATCCTCAAATCATTGCCTGTGAAAAACTCAGAGCCTGGCAGAAGAGCTCAGGATATTCAAGATACACTCTGGGACCACTGAAGAAAGATGTTACAGGTTGGAGACCCTGGAAATCAGAGTCAGATATTACCGTGCAGGAGATATAATATTGTGAGTACTCTTGAGATCAACACCTATGGAAAGGAAGGAAAGCATGCAGGATTGGACAGAGAGAAAACTGAGCTGTGATACAGTATCAACAGATGCCGCAGGTAATTGTGCATGAAATTCTGAATCCTACAGGGATTGAAAGTTGTCTCAAGAGGGTGGGGGTGGTAAGGTGGCTAACCCTTTATAGCCCTGTATTTATAACTCATTAGAGGCATATCTCTCTGCCCTAACTCTGGAAAGGGGACATGACCTTGGACAAGGCAGCTCTTTAGAAATGGGGAAATCCCTGTTGGAAGTTGATAGATGAGGGCCATATTTCAAATGTCACTTCCAATATTTCCAGTGGGGGAAGAAGCACTGATTTCTGTAGGCAAATTAGGAAGCTCATTAAAGACCACTGCTGACACATCACTTGTTGAATTATTCTTTCTGTGTGTTGCCTTCATTTATTTTTGTCAACTACATTAAAAGTCCTTTGTGGACTCCGCACACAGGAGGAGTTCAATGGAAGTCCAGATCCCAAGGAATCCTGAGACCAGTTTTGAACTTGTTTTAGGGAAAAAAAAAAAGAAAGAAATGCAACAGATTAGGTAGCTAATTTTGCATTTCTTGTTTTTCTCTTATTTATATGTTTTCTGCCCATCATTTTAAATGTCTTTAATTAATGATATATATATTTTTTTTATTTCTACCCCAATACAGAGGACATGCTTCTGAAAATCAAAGAACTGAATAATAAAGTGTCAATCAGTAAAGTGCTCCTCAGATGAAGGAATAGAAATTCAAACACAAAGCAGAAAATGGTACAGCTCATTGTGGTCACCAACAAGGAGGGAGGGCCTCACACACAGATGGCTCCATCTCAGTCTTCCTCAGGTCAGAAGCTTTAAGCAATGCCCTGCCTGCCTACTTTGTGTCCTTAAAGCCAGGGCACTTTAGAAAGTCACTGACTTGGCTATAGTACAATGATTTAAGCACTTTCATAGTTTAAGCAAGGTTCTGCTTTCCCCCCAATTAGATCCATAAAGTAGCCTTTCAACCCTTTAGCTTCTGAGAGCCAGAGGCAACTGGAGGAAGGGAAAACTCAGTTGAAGGGCTCAACAAATTTGGTTCAGTTCTCCAAACACTATCTGAGAACCTACTCTGTGCCAGACACTGGATAGACTGATAAATCTGACATATTCCCTGTTCACTAGAAGGTTCTAATATGGTAAGGTAGAGTTTCAGAAAAGCAGACAATTATGATAGTGTTTTGAGGGAAGGGTTGACAATCAAGAATGGTGAAAAGAAGCATGTCTATTCACCAGATAGACCTTCCAGAACTTAAGACCTGTAAAGAAGCTGTTTCCAGCAACTAAGTGAGAATCAATGAAAGCCTAAGTACTTATGGAAATAAACCCATTTTCTGTCCACCTAGCTGTGATCCATAACATATGTCTTCTACCTGTACTAAGTCATACATTTAAGAAAATCTTACAGAGGCCCTATCCAGGTTTTCTGGTTGGTCTGAACACTTAAAGTCATGAGGAAAGAAGGGAAGATAGATGGGAAGGCAGTGATGTTAAGTGAGGCTAGGGAGATAGTTGATCAGGAGTTGGAGTTTGAAGGGCTTTGTAATATAAGGGAAATCAATCCTGAACATTCATTAGAAGGACTGATGATGAAGTTGAAGCTTCAATACTTTGGTCACTTGATGTGAAGAGCTCATTGGAAAAGACCCTGATGCTGGAAAAGATTGAAAACAAAGGAGAATGGGGTGGCAGGGGATGAGATGGTTAGATAGAATCACTGACTCAGTGGACATGAATTTGAGCAAACTCTAGAAGATAGTGAAGGGCAGTACATCCTGGTGTACTGCAGTTCATGGGGTTCCAAAGAGTCAGACACAGCAACTGAACAACAATAGCAAACAAAAATCAAAATGTTTTGAAAATGGAAATGACATGTTCATGTATTTTCTTTGTAATTAAATTTTGTATTTTGAGGTAATTATGAATTCACATTGAATTATTAGAAATAATGCAGAAAGATTCTGTGTACTCTTTTTACCAGTTTTGCCAATAGTGTCATCTTCCATGGACTGCAGCATGCCAGGCTTCCCTGTCCTTCACTATCTCCTGGAGTTTGCTCAAATTCATGTCCAAAGCGTTGGTAATGCTATCTACAAATCTCATCCTCTGCCACCTCATTCCTCTTTTACCTTCAGTTTTCCCCAGCATCAGAGTTTTTTTCCAATGAGTCAGCTATTCCCATCAACAGGCCAAAGTATTGAAGCTTCTGCTTCAGGATGAATTCTTCCAATGGATATTCAGGGTTGTTTTCCTTTAGGATTGACTGGTTTGAGCTGCTTGCAGCCCTAGAGACTCTCAAGAGGCTGCTCCAGAAAGACAACTCCAAAAGCATCAGTTTCTTTGGTGCTCAGCCCTCTTTATGGTCCAACTCTCACATCCATACTTGACTACTGGAAAAACCATAGCTTTGACAATATGAACCTTTGTGGGGAAAGTGATGTCTCTGCTTTTTAATGTGCTGTCAAGGCTTCTTCCAAGGAGAGAGCATCTTTTAGTTTTGTGGATGCAGTCATTGTCCGCAGTGATTTTGGCCTGGGGTTCCTTGGTTGTTCAGACAGTAAGGAATATGCCAGCAATGAGGGAGACCCAGTTTTTATCACTGTGTCAGAAAGGCCCCCTGGAGAAGGGCATGGGATCCCACTCTAGTATTTTTGCCTGGAGAATCCCATGGACAGAGGAACCTGGCTGGCTACAGTCCATGTGATTGCAGACTCAGATGTGACGGAGCAACACTTTCACTTCCTAAGGCCCACTTAACTTCACAACCCAGAATGTCTGACTGTAGTTGAGTGACCACATCATCATGGTTATCTGGGTCATTAAGAACTTTTTTGTATAGTTCTGTGTATTCTGGCCACCTCTTCATAATCTCTTCTGTCCCTTACCTTTTCTGCCCTTTATCATGCCCATCCTTACATGAAATGTTCACTTGATATCTCCAATTGTCTTGAAGAGATCTCTAGTTTTTCCATTCTATTGTTTTACTCTACTTCTTTGTACTTCTCATTGAAGAAGGTCTTCTTATCTCTCCTTGCTATTCTCTGGAATTCTGAATTTATTTGGGTATATATTTCCCTTTCTGTCTTGCCTTTTGCTTCTCTTCTTTCCTCAGCTATTTGTAAACCCTCCTTAGACAAACATTTTTCCTTCTTGCATTTCATTTTCTTTGGCATCATTTTGGTCACTGCATCCTGTACAAGGTAATGAACCTCTGTCTATAGTTCTTCAGACACTCTGTCTACCAGACAAAATCCTTTTAATCTATTTGTCACTTCCACTGTATAATCATAAGGGATTTGATTCAGGTCATACCTGAATGGCCTAGTGGTTTTTCCTACTGTCTTCAATTCAAGCCTGAATTTTGTAATAATGAACTCATGATCTATGAATTTTCTTCATAGCCAATTATAACATCTGCAATAATGACAGTTTTACATCTTTCTTTCATATTTGTATATCATTTATTATCTCTTGGCTTACTTCACTGGCTAGAATTTCTAGCACCATATCCTATAAGAGTGGGAAGAGCAGACATCTTTGCCTCATTATTTCACTATTAATTGTAATGTTTGCTGTAGATATTTTGTAGATGTTTATTATTCCTGATAGCTCAGTTGGTAAAGAATCCACCTGCAATGCAGGAGACACCAGTTCAATTCCTGGGTCGGGAAGATCTGCTGGAGAAGAGACAGGCTACCCTCTCCAGTATTCTTGGGCTTCCCTCCTGGCTCAGCTGGTAAAGAATCTGCTTGCAATGAGGGAGACTGGGGTTTGATCCCAGGGTTGGGAAGATCCCCTAGAGAATGGAATGGCTACCCACTGCAGTATTATGGCCTGGAGAATTCCATGGATTGTATAATCTATGGGGTTTCAAAGACTCGGGGACAATTGAGCAACTTTCACATTATTAAACTGAGGAAGTTTTTGTCCTTACATTTCTGAAACTTCTGATCATAAATTAGTATCGAGCTTTGTCAAATGTTTTCTCTGTATCATTTAATATAATCATGTGAATATACTTGTTCTGTTAATATGGTGGATTACATTGATTTTGCTAGCATGAAATTGCCTTGCATTCCTGGAATAAACTGTGCAAGATCATGTAATATAATTATTTTGTATTTTGATGAATTTTATTTGCTAATATTCTGTTAAGAGCATTTTGGTCTAAATATTTTTCTTCTTTTGTACTTTTTTTCTGATTTAGTATTATGGTAATACCATCTTCATAAAAAGAGTTGGAAAGTATTCTTTCCTTTTCTTTTGTGGGAAAGAGATTATGTGTAACTGATTGATTCTTCTTTAAATATTTAGTAGAATTCCCCAGTGAAACCATCTTCTCAGTTTTTAAATATAAGAATTCAATGCCAGGAACTTCCCAGGTGGCCCAGTGGTTAAGAATCTATTCTTCCACTGGAGTAGGTGTGGTTTCAATCCCTGGTCAGGAAACCAAGATCCCACAAGCCTTATGGCATGGCCAGAAAAAAAAATTCCTATGTATTTATGGAACATAGTGGTTGTACCAATTTTCATTCCCATTACCAACAATGTAGGAGGGTTCCCTTTTCTTCACACCTTCTCCAGCATTTATTGTTTGTAAACATTTTGACTTTTTGACAGGGCTTACCAGGTGGCACTAGTGGTAAAGAACCCATCTGCCAATGTGGGAGATGCAAGAAACACAGGTTTGATCTCTGGGATGGGAAGATCCCCTGGAGAAAGAAATGGCAATCCACTCCAGTATTCTTGCCTGGAGAATCCCACAGACAGGGGAGACTGGCGGGTTACAGTCCATAGGGTCGCAAAGAGTCAGACATGACTGAAGCAACTTATCACACACTCAGACTTTTTGATGAAGGCCATTTGACAGGTGTAATGTGATATGTCATTGTAATTCTGATTTGCATTTCTCTAATAATTAGTGATGTTGACCATTTTTTCATGGATTCTTTGACCATTTGTATGTCTTTACTGGAGAAATATCTATTTAGATATTCTGCCCAGTTTTTGATTGGGCTGTTTGCTTTAATTGAGTTGCATGGGCTGTTTCTATAGTTTGGAGATTAATCCCTTACTGGTTGCCTCATTTGAAAATATTTTCTCCCATTCTGAAGACTGTCTTTTCATTTAAAGTTTCCTTTACTATGATAAGCTTTAAAGCTTAATTAGATCCCACTTGTTTATTTTTATGATACCAGGAAGTGGATCCAAAGAGATATTGCTGTGATTTTTGTCAAATAGTCTTTTGGCTATGCTTTTTTATAAGAGTTTTGTAGTATGTGAAGGTTTGTAATCTATTCTGGTGTTAGAGAGTGTTCTAATTTATTTTTTACATGTAGCTGTCCAGTTTTTCCAACACCACTTATTGAAGCGACTCTTCTCCAGTGTAGAATCTTGTCTCTTTATTCTTAGGTTAATTGGCCATAGGTGCATGGACTTTCCATCCTGTTCCATTGACCCATATTTCTGTTTTGATGGCTGTAGCTTTGCAGTATAGTCTGAAGTTATGGAGCTTGATTCCTCTAACTCTATTCTTTTTTTCTCAGAATTACTTTGGCTATTTGGGATCTCTGATATTTCCATGCAAGTTTTTAAAAAAGTTTGTTCTATTTCTTCGAAAAATGCTATTGGTAATTTAATAGGGATTTCATTGAATCTGTAGATTACCTTGGATAATATAGTCATTTGGACAGTATTGATTCTTCCAATTCAAAACCATAATATACCTTTCCATCTGTTTGTATCATCTACTATTTCTTTCATCAGCATCTTATAGTTTACACAGTATAGATTTTTGCTTCCTCATGTAAGTTTATTCCTATGACATTTTATTCATTTTTATGCCATAGTAAATGGGATTATTTCCTTAATTTACTTTGCTGATCTTTCGTTGTTAGTGTATAGGAATGCAATAGACTTCTGAGTATTAATTTTGTATACTGCAATGTTATCAAATTCTTTGATGAGTTTTAGTAGTTTTCTGATATCATTTTTTAAAAATTTCTATGTATAGTATCATGTCACCTGTAAACATTGGCAGATGTATTTCTTCTTTTCTAATTTTTATTTTTTTTTCTTTTCTGATCGCTGTGGCTAGGACTCCCAAAGCTTTGTTGAATAAAATGATGAGAGTGGATATCCTTACCTTGTTCCTGATCTTAGAGAAAATGCTTTCAGCTTTTTAGCATTGATGATGTTAGATGTGGGTTTTTCTTATATGAACTTTATTATGTTGAAGTAGGTTCTTTCAATTTGCACTTTCTGGAGAGTTAGATGGGTGTTGACTTTTGTCAAAAGATTTTAGGCATATATTGAGATGCTTATGCAAGTTTTATTCTTCAATTTCTTAATGTGGTATATCACACTGATTGATTTGTCTATTTTGAAAAAAAAGAAATCCTTGTGTCCCTGGAATGAATCCAACTGGATCATGGTATATAATCCTTGTAATGTAATGTTGGATTTGACTGATTGTACTTTGTTGAGGGTTTTTGCATTCATTTTCATCAGTGATATTGGCCTATATACTTTTTCTTCTTTTGCTCTTTATGTGGTTTTTGTATAAAGGTGATCGTGGCCTCACAGAAAGAGTTCAGGAGTGTTCCTTCCTATGCAATTTTTGGAAAGCCTTTGAAAAAGATTAATATCAACTATTTTTTAAAATATTTGACAGAGTTCGCCTGTGAAGCCTTTGGGCTCTGGACTTAGGATTGTTGGAAGAATTTTTATCATAGTCAAATTTCAGTACTTGAGATTGGTCTCTTTATATTTTCTATTTCTTCCTCATTCAGTCTTGGAAAGTTGTACATTTCTTAGAATTTGTTGATATCCTCTAGATTGTCTATTTTGTTGGCATATTTTTACCTGTAGTGGTCTGTTATGATTGCTTATGTTGCTGTGATGTCAGTTTCACCTTCCTTTAACATTCTTATCTCATTTATTTGTGCCCTCTCCCTTATTTCTTGATTATCCAGGATAAGTTCAGTTCAGTTCAGTTCAGCTCAATTGCTCAGTTGTGTCCAAAATGTTGTGAACTTTTGGACAACAGCAGGCCAGGCTTCCCTACCTATCACCAACCCCTGGGACTTGTTCAAACTCATGACCACTGAGTCAGCAATTCCATCCAACCATCTCATCTTTTGTTGTCCCCTTCTCCTCCTGCCTTCAATCTTTTCCAGCATCAGGGTCTTTTCTAAGGAGTCAGTTCTTCGCATCTGTTGGCCAAAGTATTGTAGTTTCAGCTTCAGCATCAGTTCTTCCAATGAATATTCAGGACTCATTTCCTTTAAGATTGACTGATTTGAACTCCTTGCATTCCTAGGGACTTTCAAGAGTCTTCTCCAACACCAAAGTTCAAAAGCATCAATTCTTCAGTGCTCAGTTTTCTTTATAGGTCAACTCTCACATCCATACATGACTACTAGATAAACATAGTTTGACAATATGAACCTTTGTTTGGAAAGTGTTGTCTCTGATTTTTTATATGCTGTCTAGATTGTGATAGTTTTTCTTCCAAGGAGCAAGCATCTTTTAATTACATGGCTTTAGTCAACATCTGCAGTGATTTTGGAGCCCCCCAAAATAAATTCAGCCACTGTTTCCATTGTTTCCACATCTATTTGCCATGAAGTGATGCGACCACATACCATGATATTAGTTTTTGAATGTTGAGTTTTAAGTCAAATTTTTCACTCTCTTCTTTCACTTTCATCAAGTGGTTCTTTAGTTCTCCTTCAATTTCTTCTGTAAGGGTGGTGTCATCTGCACATCTGAGGTTATTGATATTTCCTTTGAAAATCTTGATTCCAGCTTGTGCTTCATCCAGCCTGGCATTTTACATGATGTACTCTGCATATAAGTTAAATAAGCAGGGTGACAATATACAGCCTTGATGTACTCCTTTCCTGATTTGGAAGCAGTCTGTTGTTCCATGTTCGGTTCTAACTGTTGCTTCTTGACTTGCATACAGATTTCTCAGGAGGCAGGTCAGGTTGTCTGGTATTCCCATCTCTTTAGAAATTTTCCAGAGACTGTTGTGATCCAAAGTCAAAAGCTTTGGTGTATTCAATAAAGCAGAATTAGATGTTTTTTTCTGGAACTCTTTTGCTTTTTTGATGACCCAAAGGATGCTGGCAATTTGGTCTCTGGTTCCTCTGTGTTTTCTAAGTCCAGCTTGAACATCTGGAAGTTCATGGTTCATGTATTGTTGAAGCCTTGCTTGGAGAATTTTGAGCATTACTTTGCTAGCATGGGAGGTGAGTGCAATTATGCAGTCATTTGAACATTCTTTGGCATTGCCTTTCTTTGGGATTGGAATGAAAGCTGATCTTTTCCAGTCCTGTGGCCACTGCTGAGTTTTCCAAATTTGCTGGCATGTTGACTGCAACATGTTAACAGCAATATCTTTTAGAATGCTGAAGTGGTTTGCCATTCCCTTCTTCAGTGGACCACATTTTGTCAGAACTCTCCACCATGATCCTTCCATCTTGGGTGACATCTTACATAGCATGGCTCAAAGTTTCATTGATTTAGACAAGGCTGTGGTCCATGTGATCAGTTTGATTAGTTTTCTGTGATTGTGGTTTTCATTCTGTCTGCCCTCTGAGTGATAAGAGGCTTATGGGAGCTTCTTGATGGGAGAGTGACTGTGGGGGAAACTGGGTCTTGTTCTGATGGGCAGGGCCATGCTCAGTAAATCTTTAATCCAGTTTTCTGTTTATGGGTGGGGTTGTGTTCCCTTCCTGTTGTTTGTCCTGAGCCAAACTACAGTGGAGGTAATGAAGATAATGGTGACCTCCTTCAAAAGGTCCCATGCACGCAGTGCTGCACTCAATGCCCCCAACCCTGCAGCAGGCCACTGTCAACCCACGCCCTGCTGGAGACTCCTGGACACTCTAGGGAAGCCTGGGTTGGTTTCTTGTGGGGGTTCTGCTCCTTTCTCCTGGGTCCTGGTTAGCACAAGATTTTGTTTATGCCTTCCAAAAGTCTGTTTCCCCTTCCCTGTGTAAGTTCTGGTAGCTGTATGGTGGGGTGAATGGCGACCTCCTCCAAGAGGGCTTATGCCACCCCTGGCCTGCTGTACCCAGAGCCCCTGCCCCTGCAGCAGGCCACTGCTGACCCACTCTTTGCAGGAGACACTCAAACATTCAAAGGCAGGTCTGGCTCAGTCTCTGTGGGGTCTTCTGGTTGTGCATGAGTTTTTGTTTGAGCCCTCCAAGCATCTCTGGTGGCTGTAGGGTTTCATTCTAAATGCGATTTCACCCCTCCTATCATCTTGCTTGAGCTTCTTCTTTGCCTTGGATGTGGGATATCTTTTTTTGGTGGGATCCAACAGCCTCCTGTCAATGGTTGTTCAGCAGTGAGTTGTAATCCAAAGCAGAGAAAATAGCTTTTCAGAGTTCAGCAGACTTTCCTGGTTTTTCCATTTTCCAGGTTTTTGTGCTTCTGTTATACTCTGATTTACTTACACATGGTGCTCCTCTCCTTGTGTCAGTCTGGCTAAAGGTTTACCAATTTTGCATATTTTTTTTCAAAGATCCAGCTTTTAGCTTTCTTGATCTTTGCTATGTTTCTTTCTATTTCTTTTATTTCTGCTCTGATCTTTATCATTTTTTTTTGCCCCTACTAACTTTAGGCTTTGCTTGTTCTTGTTTCTCTAATTGATTTAGGGGCATGGTTAGGTGGTTTGTTTGATATTTTCCCTGTTTCCTGAGGTACTACTGTATTGTCATAGGTTTTGGATCATTGTGCTTTCATTTTAATTCTTTAGGTATTTTTTAATTTCCTCTTTTATCTCTTTAGTTATCCATTGCTTGTTTAGTAATATATTGTTTAGCCTCTGTATGCTTTTCTTTTGTATTTTCATTTGGTTCAATGTGTTAATTAAGTTCCCTTGAGACTTTCTTTTGATCCGTGTATTATTTACTAGTGTATTGATTAGTATCCAAGTGTTTGTGGATTTTCCTCTTGCCATTCTCTTATTGATTTCTGGTTTGATTCCATTGTTGTCAGAAAATAGAATATGTATGATTTAAATTTTTTAAAAAGTTATTTAAATTTAAATAATATTGGGGACCCAAGATATGATCTATCTTGGGATGCATTCCTTGTGCAATTTTAAGGAATGTGCTTGCTGTTTTTGATAAAGTTTCCTATAAATAAACTGCAGTATTCTTGGGATTCCCTGGTGGCTCAGACAGTAAAGAATCCACCTGCAGTGCAGAAGACCTGGGTTTGATCCCTGGGTTGGGAAGATCTCCTGGAGAAGGAAAAAGCTACCCACTCCAGTATTCTGGCCTGGAGAATTCCATGGACAGGAGAGGCTGGTGGGTCAAAGCCCATGGGGTCGCAAAATATATTTAATCCTATAGATAGAGATTAGATCAGTTTATTGGTTGATAGTGTTTGTGAATTCTTCTATACTTTTGTTGATTTCCTGTCAGGTGGTAAAAAAGGAGTATTGAAGCTTCCAGTCATAATCTAGATTTGTCTTTTCTCCTTTCAGTTTTATCAAATTTTAATTTATATATTTCATTGCTCTGTTGTTTGTTGCATACATATTTCGGATTGTTTTGTCTTCCTTGTGGATGTGGTATTATCATGTTATCAGTTTATTTTACCCTATTTAAACTGTAGTTGTCTTAAATATTTTCTTTATAATCATTGAGAACCTCACTAGATAATGCAATATTTTTTTCTGTTTTCGACCATCCTATATAATTTTAAAATATAAAGGGGAGAAAGATAATCTGGTATATTTACCCATATATATTTTACTATTATCATTAGTGTCATTTTGTCTCATTGAACAAATTATGGGATCTTACTTCCCCAACTAAGGATTGAACCCAGGCCCTCAACAGTGAGAACACAAAGTCCTAACCACCAGGAAATTTCCTGATTACCATTTCTATTTCTAATATCCCAAGATTCCTTCTATGTCATATCTTTTATGTTTAGAGAATTTTCTTTGGCCATTCTTTTATTTTATTTTATTATTTTATTTTTTGGCCATTCTTTTAGAGTTGGTCTGATGACAAATTACTTTAATTTTCCTTCTTCTCAGAATGTCTTGATTTCCTCTTTATGCCTGAAAAATATTTTCATTGACTACAGAATTCTGGAAAATTTGTTGTTTGTTCATTTGTTTTCCCCTTAGCATTTGAAAAATGTTGTGATGCTTTCTTCTGGCATCCAAGATTTCTGATGAGAAATCCACTATAATTTGATTCACTTTCCCTTATAAATAAGGTGCAATTCCTTTATTATTGCTTCAAGATTTTTTATTCTTAATCTTTGATTACAGTAATTGTACTTGAGTCTTGGTGAAGGCTTCCTTTAATTTATTCTATTCGGTGTTTGTTCAACTTCTTCAATCTGTAGGCTTTTGTTTCTTCACATATTTGGGAGTTTTAATTATTTATTTCATTATGTGTCAGCCTTATCTTCTTGCATCCCTCCTTTGGGCTTCTGATAATATGAATGTTATATTTTTTGTTATAGCCTCACAGGTCCCTGAAACTCTGTTAATTTGTTTTAAATTTCTTATTGTTCTTTGGGTTGGGTAATTTATATGGTCCTACCTTCGACTTCATTGATTCTTTCCTTTGTCTCTTTCGTTCTGCTCTTGATCCCATCCATCAAGTTTATTTGGATTATTGCTTTTTATTGGTGGCAAAATTTACATTTTGTTCTTCTCTTTATCCCCTTTTCTGTGCTGAAATGTTCTATTTCTTTTCTGTGATATTCTACTTTCATTTTTTTTTCAATTTTGTGTTTGCAATTGTTCATTGAAATATTTTTTATGATAACAGCTTTAAAATCTATCAGATAATTCTAACATCTCAGTATTGGAGTCTATTGATTGCCTTCCGCGCCCCACCCCCCCGCCCCAGTGAACTGAGATCTTACTATTTCTTGTTATGATGAAAGATTTTTTATTAAAATAAGAACAATTTTGGTATTATTATAAGAAATTCTAGATTTTATTTAAGCCTTCTATTTTGCCTGGATTCCTCCAACATGACTTAAAAGGAAAAGGAGAATGTACCTCCTCATTACTACCAAGTGGGAGTTGAAATTGAAAGTCCCCAGTAGGCCTTCAAAGGCATCCAAGAAGAGTTGGGGGATTCTATTACTTTTTGGAAATGGTGGGATTTCTGACTTCTTACTAGGCTTCCACTGATACCTCCCTGGCTACGAGGGGTTGGAATGTCTTGTTAATGGTTTCTAATATTGCCTCCATTGACATCACAGTAGAGTAGGCCTTGTTACTGCTGGAAGGAGAAATTCAAATCTGTTTTAAAATATGACTATGGAGGCAGCATGATGGATGGAAATAGAGGACTGTGGCTGGAAACTTGGACTTCTGAAGGAAAGGCAGTAATATTGGTTCCACTATGTTTTGTTGCTTGATGTTTATCTTAGTTGGTTAGGGCCTCTATAATGAAAAAAACAAAAACAAAACAAAACTGCAGTCTGTGTGGCTTAAACAGCAAACATATATTTCTCTTAATTTTGGAATCTGCAAAGCCCAACATCAAGGTATCAATAGATTTGGTATTTAGTGAGAGCAAACTTCCAGATTCACAGAAGGCCATCTTTCTGTGCCTTCAAGCTGTGGAAGAGTTTCAGGAGCTGTCTTTTATACAATGCCATTTATAAGGGCACTGATCTCATTCATGAGAACTACACTATCATGATATAATCACACCCTAATACCATCACATTGGGAATTATGCTTCAGCATATAAATTTTGGGAGCCACAGGTATTCAGTCTGTAACAGTGTTTTAGTGATTCCATTCTTTAAGCAACCACCTCTTGAAGAGAAAGAAAGGAGGTGAGAAGCTATGAAACAGTTGCTGCTCAGGTATCACAAAGAAGCAGCTAAGTATTCAAACACTGAGTTCCAAAGAATAGTAAGGAGAGATAAGAAAGCCTTCCTCAGTGATCAATGCAAAGAAATAGAGGAAAAAAACAGAATGGGAAAGACTAGAAATCTCTTCAAGAAAATTCGAGATACCAAGTGAACATTTCATGCAAAGATAGGTTCAATAAAGGACAGAAATGGTATGGACCTAACAGAAGCAGAAGATATTAAGAGGTGGCAAAAATATACAGAAGAACTGTACAAAAAAGATCTTCACGACCCAGATAATCATGATGGTGTGATCATTCACCTAGAGTCAGACATCCTGGACTGTGAAGCCAGGTGGGCCTTAGAAAGCATCACTACGAACAAAGCTAGTGGAGGTGATGGAATTCTAGTTGAGCTATTTCAAATCCTAAAAGATGATGCTGTGAAAGTGCTGCACTCAATATGCCAGCAAATTTGGAAAACTCAGCAGTGGCCACAGGACTGAAAAAAGGTCAGTTTTCATTCTAATCCCAAAGGAAAACAATCCCAAAGAATGCTCAAACTACCACAGAATTGCACTCATCTCACACGCTAGTAAAGTAGTGCTCAAAATTCTCCAAGCCAGACTTCAACAATATGTGAACCGTGAACATCCAGATGTTCAAGCTGGTTTTAGAAAAGGTAGAGGAAGCAGATATCAAATTGCCAACATTCACTGGATCACCAAAAAGGCAAGAGAGTTCCAGGAAAACATCTACTTCTGCTTCATTGACTATGCCAGAGCCTTTGACTGTGTGGATCACAATAAACTGTGGAAAATTCTGAAAGAGATGGGAATACCAGACCACCTGACCCACCTCTTGAGAAACCTATATGCAGATCAGGAAGCAACAGTTAGAACTGGACGTGGACCAACAGACTGGTTCCAAATAGAAAAAAAAGAGTACATCAAGTCTGTATACCGTCACCCTACTTATTTAAGTTATACGCAGAGTACATCATGAGAAACGCTGGGCTGGAAGAAGCACAAGCTGGGAATCAAGATTGCCGGGAGAAATATCAATAACCTCAGATATGCAGATGACACTGCCCTTATGGCAGAAAGTGAAGAGGAACTAAAATGCCTCTTGATGAAAGTGAAAGAGGAGAGTGAAAAAGTTGGCTTACAGCTCAACATTCAGAAAACTAAGATCATGGCATCTGGTCCCATCACTTCATGGGAAATGTATGGGGAAACAGTGGAAGCAGTGTCAGACTTTATTTTGGGGGATCCAAAATCACTGCAGATGGTGATCACAGCCATGAAATTAAAAGATGTGTACTCCTTGGAAGGAAAGTTATGACCAACCTAGAGAGCATGTTAAAAAGCAGACATTACTTTGCCAACAAAGGTCCGTATAGTCAAGGCTATGGTTTTTCCAGTGATCATGTACGGATGTGAGAGTTGGACTGTGAAGAAAGCTGAGCACCGAAGAATTGATGCTTTTTAACTGCGGTATTGGAGAAGATTCTTGAGAGTCCCTTGGACTGCAAGGAGATCCAACCAGTCCATCCTAAAGGAGATCAGTCCTGGGTGTTCATTGGAAGGACTCGTGCTGAAGCTGAAAATCTAATACTTTGGCCACCTCATGCAAAAAGTTGACTCATTGACAAAGACCCTGATGCTGGAAGGGGTTGGGGGCAGGAGGAGAAGGGGATGACAGAGGATGAGATTGCTGGATGGCATCACCCACTCGATAAACTTGAGTTTGAGTAAGGTCCAGGAGTTGGTGATGGACAGAGAGGCCTGGCGTGCTGCGATTCATGGGGTTGCAAAGAGTCAGACATGACTGAGCGACTGAACTGAACTGAACTGAATGCACTCATACTAAAATGTTGGGTTGGATTAGTTGAAAACAGGGGCAAGTTTGGGTGTTTGGAGGTGACACATTCCGGGTCTCTTTATATACATTCATACTAGCATATTTGAAATATAATTTGGAGATGCTCTAGTGAGGTGTTGCAGTATCTCATGCTTGGAACAATGAAAAGCACAAAATTCAATCTCTGATTTAAACTAGTATCTATAGTGTGTCCCATTCATGGATCACAGCTTTGTTCTGTGAAGGGTCTTGCATAATCCAATGAAGTGATGAGCCATGCCATGCAGGGACACCCAAGATGGATGGGCCATACTGAAGAGTTCTGATGTGGTCCATTGCAGAAGGAAATGGCAACCCATTCCAGTATGTTTTTTTTTTTCCCCTGGAGAAGCCCATGAACAGTATGAAAAGGAAAAAAGATATGATGCCAGAAGATGAGCCCTCCAGGTTGGAAGGTGTACAACATGTTAACTGGGGAATAGTGGAGGGCAATTTCTAATTGCTCCAGTCAGAATGAAGTGGTTGGGTCAAAGTAGGAACAATGCTCAATTGTGGAGTTGTATGGTGGTGAAAGTTAAGTCCAGTGCTCTAAAAAACCTAAAGAACAATCAATATTGCATAAGAACCTGGAATGTTAAGTATATGAGTCAAGGTAAATTGGACGTAGTAAAGAAGGAGATGGCAAGACTGATTATTGATATCAGCAATCAGCAAATGAAAATGGATGAAAATGGGCAATTTTAATTCAGAAGACTATTATATCCACTACTGTGGGCAAGAATAATTTAGAAGAAATGGAGTAGCCCTCATAATAAAAAAAGTGTGAAATTCAGTACTTGAATGCAATCTCCAAAAATGAAAAATGAGTAATCTAACTTTGTTTTCAAGGCAAAGCTTTCAACATCACAGTAATCCAAGTCTATGCCCCCAACCACTGATCCTGAAGAAGCTGCCTTTTAGAATTACCACCCAAAAGATGTCCTTTTCGTCATAGAGGATTGGAATGCAAAATAGGGAGGTAGGTGATACCCAGAATTAGATAACAGTTTGGCTTTGGAAATAAAATGAAGCAGGGCAAAGCCAGCAGAATTTTGTAAAGAGACCATACTCATCAGAGCAAGCACTTTTTTCTAACAACACAAGAGAAGACCCTACACATAGATATCACCAATGGTCAATATCAAAATCAGATTTATTATTCTCTTTGCAGCCAAAAATGCAGAAGCTCTATACAGTTAGTAAAAACAGGACATGAAGGTGACTGTGGCTCAGATCATAAATTTCTTATTGCTAGATACAGGCTTAAATTGAAGAAAATTGGGAAAATCACTAAGCCATCAAAGTATGACCTAAATCAAATACCTTATGATTATACAGTGTAGGTAACAAATAGATTCAAAGAATTAAATCTGGTAGACAGAATGCCTGAAGAACTATAGGCAGAAGTTCACAACAGTTTACAGGAGGCAGTGATGAAAACCATCCAAAAGAAATAGTAATGCAAGAAGGAAAATTGGCAGTCTGAGAAAGCTTGACAAATAGCTGAGGAAAGAAAAGAAGCAAAAGCCAAGGCAGAAAGGGGAATATATATAAAAAAAAAAAAAAAAAGCAAAGGTTCAGAGAATAGCCAGGAGAGATAAGAAGACATTCTAAAGTAAGCAGTGCAAAAATAGAGGAAAACAACAAAATGGGAAAGACTTGAGCTTTTTCAAGAAAATTAGAGATATCAAGTGAACATTTTATATAAGGATGGGCATTATAAAGGACAGAAATGGTAAGGACATAAAAGAAGCAAAAGAGATTAAGAAAAGGTGGCAGTACATGAAGCCTACGTGAACCACTGGAACAACCTTATCAACCGAGGGCAGAAACCAAAAGGAAGAAGGAATTTGAAGTTGAAGCCTGGGAAAAGGAGATTTCAAACAGAATAAGTTAAAAAGAAAGAAAGAAAGAAAGAAAAGGCAGAGAAATACTGTGCAAATGAAGGAGCAACCTAGAAACACACAAATCCAAATAAATGAAGTGGAAATAGGCAGAGTACCTGAAAAAGAATTCAGAGTAATGTTAGTAAAGATGATCCAAAACCTCAAAAATAGAATGGAGAAAATGCAAAAATCAACTAACACATTTAACAAAGACCTAGAAGGAATAAAGAATAATAATAATAAAAAAGAGGTGAACAGCAAAATTGCTGAAATTAAAAATACTCTACAGGGAATCAATAGCAGAATATCTAAGATGGAAGAATGGATAAGTGAACTGGAAGAGAGAATGGTGGAAATAACTGCCAAGGAGCAGAACAAAGGAAAGAGAATGAAAGGAACTGAGCGGATAGTTTCAGACACCTCTGCAGCAGTACTAAATCCACCAACATTCGATCTATAGGAGGCCCAGAAGAAGTGAAAAAGAAAGAGTATAAAAAATTTTGAAGAGATTATGCTAAAAAAATTTCTGCAATGTGAGAAAAGAAATAGTCAGTCAAGTCCAAGTAGCTCAGAGAGTCCCATACAGGATAAATCCGAGGGGAAACACATGAAGACACATACTAATAAAACTAAAAAAGATTAAGCACAAATAAGGAATATTAAAAGCAGCAAAGGGAAAGCAACAAGTAGCATTCAAGGGAAATCTCATAAGTTTAACAGCTGATATTTCAGCCAAAACTCTGCAGGCCATAAGGGAATGGCAGGATATATTTAAAGTATTGAAAGGGAAAAATCTACAATCAATATTACTCCTCTCAGCAAGGATCTCTTTCAAGATTGATGGAGAAATCAAAAACTTTTTAGACAAGCAAATGTTAAGAGAATTTAGTGCCACAAAGTCAGCTTTACAACAATTGTTAAAGAGACTTATATAGAAAGGAAACACAGGAGAAGAAAAAGATTAAAAAAAAAAAAAACTCCAAGAAATTAAGAAAATGGCAGTAGAAACATATATATCAATAATTACTTTAAATGTAAATAGATTAAATGCTACAACCAAAAGATACAGACTGGCTGAATATATATATATATATGCTGTCTACAAGAGAGTCATTTCAGATCTAGAGACACACATATACTGAAGTGAGAGGATGGAAAAATATATTAAATGCAAATTGAAATCAAAAGAAAGCCAGAGTAGCAATCCTCGTATCAGACAAAATAGATCTTAAAATAACGAATATTACAAGAGATAAGGAAGGGCACTAAATAATGGTCAAGGAATCAGTCCAAGTTGAAGACACAGAATTGTAAATATTTATGCACCCAGCATTTGAGCACTTCAATACATAAGACAAACACTAACCAACATAAAAGGAGAAATTGACAGTAACACAATAAGAGAAGGGAACTTTAACACCCACTGACACCAATGGAAAGATTATCAAAATAGAAAATTAATAAGGAAACAGAAGCCTAAATGACACATTAGATAAGATGGATCTCACTGATATCTTCAGGACATTCCATCCAAATGCAAAATAATATAACTTCTTCTCAAGTACACATGGAACATTCTCCAGGATAGACCACATCTTGGGTTTAAATCAAACCTCAGTAAAGTGAAGAAAATTGAAATCATATCAACCATGTTTTCTGACCAGAAAGCTATGAGACTAGACATCAATTAACAGGGGAAAAAAGCTAAAAAACACAAACACATGGATATTAAACAATACGTTTATAAATAACAAACAGGTTCCTAAAGAAATCAAAAGGGAATTAAAAACTGCCTAGAAACAAGTGACAGAGAACTCATGACAACTCAAAACCTATGGAATGCAGAAAAACCAGCTTGAAGAAGAAAGTTTATAGCAATAAAATTCTACCTCAAGAAACAAGAAAAACATCAAACATATAACCTAACTTTAGACCTAAAACAACTGGAAAAAGAACTGAAAAAAATCTCAAAGTTAGCAGAAGGAAAGAAATAATAAAGATCAGAGGAGAAATAAATAAAAACGAAATGAAGGATAAAACAGTAAAGATTAACAAAACTAAAAGCTGGTTCTTTGAGATAATGCAATTGACCAACTGTTAGCCAAAATCATGAAGAAAAAAAAAAAAAAAAGAAAAGAATAAAATAAATGAAATCAGATATGAAAAAGTAGAGATTACAACAGACAACACAGAAATACAATGGTCATAAGAGACTGTTATGAACAACTATATGGCAATAAAATGGATAACTTGGAATAAATGGACAGATCTTAAGAAAAGTTCAATCTTCCAAGACTAAACCAGGAAGAAATAGAAATTATGAACAACCCAATTACAAGCATTGAGATAGAAACTGTAATAAATAAATCTGCTATAAAACAAAAGCCCAGGGCCAGAAGGCTTCACAGGTGACTTCTGTCAGACATTTTGTGAGGAGCTAATGCTTATCCTTATAAAATTCTTTAAAAAAATTTCAGAGGAAGGAACACTTATAAACTCATTTTACGAGGCCAGCAAAACCCTGATATCAAAACCTAAGACAACACACAAAAAAAGAAAATTGCAGGCCAGTTATCATTGGTAAACATAGATGCAAAAATAGTCAACAAAATTCTAGCAAACAGAATACAACAACACATTAAAAAGATCACACACTATGCTCAAGTCGAGTTTATCCCAGGAATGCAAGTATTCTTCAATATATGTAAATCAATCAATGTGACACACCATATTAACAAATTGAAAGACATAAACCATATGATATCAATAGATGCAGTAAAAGCTTTCAACAATATTCAGCACTCACTTATGATATGTACTCTTCAAAAAAAAAAAAAAGGCATACAAGTAACCTACTTTAACATAACAAAAGCCATATATGATAAACCCACAGCAAACATTCTCAATGTTGAGAAACAGAAATTATTCCCTCTAAGATCAGGAACAAGACAAGGGTATCCACTCTTACCACTATTATTCAACATAGTTTTGGAAGTCCTAATCATGGCAATCAGAGAATAAAAAGGAATAGAAGGAATCCAGATTGGAAAAGAAGAAGCAAAACTCTCACTGTTTGCAGACAACATGATACTATATATAGAAAACCCTAAAGATACTATCAGAAAATTACTAGAGCTAATCAGTGAATTTAGCAAAGTTGCAGGATACAAAATCAATACACAGAATTCACTTGTATTCCTATAAACTAACAATGAAATATCAGAATGAGAAATTAAGGAATCAATCTCATTCACCATTGCAAATGAAAAGAATAAAATACCTAGGACTAAACCTACCTAAGGACTGTGAAGAAAGCTGAGTGCTGAAAAATTGATGCTTTTGAACTGTGGTGTTGGAGAAGACTCTTGAGAGTCCCTTGGACTGCAAGGAGATCCAACCAGTCCATCCTAAAGGAGATCAGTCCTGGGTGTTCATTGGAAAGACTGATGCTGAAAATGAAATTCCAATACTTTGGCCACCTCATGAGAAGAGTTGACTCATGGAAAAGACCCTGATGATGGGAGGGATTGGGGGCAGGAGGAGACAGGCACAACAGAGGTTGAGATGGCTGGATGGCATCACTGACTCGATGAACTTGAGTTTGAGTAAACTTCGGGAGTTGGTGATGGACAGGGAGGCCTGGCGTGCTGCGATTCATGGGGTCACAAAGAGTTGGACACGACTGAGTGACTGAACTGAAGGAGACAAAAGATCGGTATACAGAAAACTATAAGACACTGATGAATGAAATCAAAGATGACATAAACAGATGGAGAGATAGCCCATGTTCCTGGGTTAGAAGAGTCAATATTGTGAAAATGAATATATGACCAAATGCAATCTTCAGATTCAATGTGATCCCTATCCAATTACCAGTGGCATTTTTCACAGAACTAGAACAAAGAAATCTCACAAATCATAAGGAAACACAAAAGACCCCAAATAGCCAAAGCAGTCTTGAGAAAGAAGAGCTGGAGGAACCAACTTTCCTGACTTCAGAATATACTGCAAAGCTGTAGTCATAAGACAGCATAGCTCTAGCACAAAAACAAATGTATAGACCAATGGAACAAGATAGAGAGCCCAGAGATTAAATCCACACACCTATGGGTACCTTTTTTTTTTTTTTTTTTTTACAAAGGAGGTAAGAATATACAATGGGGCAAAGATAGTCTCCTTCAATAAGTGGTGCTGTGAAAACTGGACAGTTCTAGGTAAAAGAATGAAATTAGAACACTTCTTAACACCATACACAAAAATAAACTCAAAATAGATTAAACACCTAAATATAAGACCAAAACCCATTAAACTCTTAGAGGAATACACTGGAAGAACACTGTATGATATAAATTACCCACCTCATAGACTAATGGAAATAAAAACAAAAATAAAAATAAACAGGTGAGACCTAAATCTACTTAAAAGCTTTTGGACAGCAAAGGAAACAACAACAAAAGATAAAAAGTCAACCCTCAGGCTGAGAGATAATAATAGGAAATAAAACAACTGATAAAGAATTAACTTCCAAAATATACAAGCAGCTCATACAAGTCAATACCAGAAAAACAAACAACCCAACCAAAAAGTGGTAAAAAGACCTAAACAGAAATTTCTCCAAAGAAGACTTACAGATGGCTAATAAACACATGAAAAGAGGCTCAACATAGCTCATTATTAGTGATATGCAAATAAAAAAAAAAACTACATTGAGATATCATCTCACATCTCTCAGAATGGTCATCTTCAAAAAATATACAAATAATAAATGCTGGAGAGGGTATGGATAAAAGGGAACCCTCTTGCAATGTTGGTGAGAATATAAATTGATACAACCACTATGGAAGACAATATAGAGATTGCTTAATAAACTAAGATTAAAACCATCATATGACCCAGCAATCACATTAATAGGCATATACCCAGAGGAAATAAAAATTGAAAAAGTCACATGTACCCCAATATTCATTGCAGCACTATTTACAATAGTTAAGATGTGGGAGCAACCTAGATGTCCATTGACAGATGAATGGATAATGAGCTGTGGTACATATATACAATGGAATATTACTCGGTCATAAAAAGGAAAGCATTTGTATCAGTTTTAATGAGGCAGATGAACCTAGAGCCTATTATACAGAATAAAGTAAAGCAGAAAGAGGAAAAAAAAACTATACTAATGCATATATATGGAATTTAGAAAGATGGTACTGATTAAATTGTTTGCAATAGAGACACAGAAATAGACAGCAGATTATGGACATGATGTGGAGGGGAGGAAGGAGACGGTGGAATGTATGGAGAGAATAACATAGGAACATACATTATCATATGTAAAATAGATAGCCAATGTGAATTTGCTATATGACTCAGGAACTCAAACTGGAGCTCTGTAACAACCTAGAGGGGTGGGATGGGTAAGAAGGTAGGAGAGATGTTTAAGAGGGAGGGGACATATGTTTACCTATGGCTGATTCATGTTGATATTTGTCAGAAACCAACACAATGCTGTAAAGTGATTATTATTCAACTACAACTAAATAAATTTTTAAAAAGAAAAGGTGACAAGAATACACATAAGAACTATACAAGAAAGCTCTAAATGACCTGGATAATCATAATGGTGTGCTTACTCACTTAGAGTGGATATCTTGGAGTATGAGATCAAGTGGGCCGTAGGAAGCATTATTTTGAATGAAACTATAGGAGGCGATAAAATTCTAGCTAGCTGTTTAAAATCCTAAAAGATGATGCTGTAAAGTGTTACGATCAATATGTTATCAAATTTGGAAAATACAGCAGTGGTCTCAGGACTGGAAAAGGTCAGCTTTTGTTCCAATCCCAAAGAAGGGCAATGCTGAAGAATGTTCAAGCTACCACACAATTATGATCATTTCTCATGACAGTAAGGTTATTCTCAAAATCCTTCAAATTAGGCTTCAGCAGTATGTGCACCGAGAGTTTCCAAATGTACAAGTTGGGTTTAGAAAATGCAGAGGAAACAGGAATTAAATTGGCAACATTCATTGAATCATAGAGAAAGCAAGGTTAAAAAAAAATCTACTTCTGCTTCATTGATTATTTTATAGCCATAGACTGTTTGTATCACAATAAACTGAAAAATTCTTAAAGAGATTAGAGTACCAGACCACCTTACTTGTCTTCTAAGAAACCTGTATGTAAGTCAAGAAGCAACAGTTAGAACCAGATGTGAAAATACATACTGGTTCAAAACTGGGAAAAGAGTATGACAAGGCTGTATATTACCTCCCTGCTTATTTAACTTACATGCAGGGTACATCATATGAAATGCCAGGCTGGGTGAATCATAAGCTGGAATCAAGATTGTCAGGATAAATATCAACAATCTCAGATATGAAGTTGATACTACCCTAATGATGGAAAGTGAAGAGCAACTAAAGATCCTCTTGATGAGGGTAAAAGAAGAGAATGAAGAAGCTGACTTGACACTCAGTATTCAAAAAACTAAGATCACGACATGTGGTCCCATCACTTCATGGCAAATAGAAGGGAAAAAGGTGAAAGCAGTGATAGACTTTCCTTTCTTGTGCTCCAAAATCATTGTGATGGTGACTGCAGCCATGAAATGAAGTTTGTTCCTTGGAAGCAAAGTTTTGACAAACCTAGACAGTGTATTAAAAAGCAAAAGCATTATTGTGCTAAAGATTTCATGGCTCCCTCTGTTTTTAAATATCTGAAGGCAGTCCATGTAGAGGATGAACAAGATTTAATAAATCTCTGTGGTTAATGAAAGCCAAAAAAATATGAAGAAACTATAGAAAGACAGATCTATTTTTAAGGGAAACTAGAGCTATTAGGATTGTGAAAGTAGAAGTAGGCTGCCTTGAGAAGAATTGAGTTTTCTGTCACTGGAAGTGTGTAAACAGTAGCAGGAAACACTACAGAGAAGAGTTAAACCATCATGTGGCAGGGCTAGACTGAATGGCCTTTAAGGTCCCTCTAGAATGTGTTCATTGAAGTAAGACAGAATGGGACAGAACTGGAGCATATTCTTCCCCCAAACCTTCTCCTCTTGCTGTTAATGGCATGATCACCCTTATCAGAACACATGCTCAAAAACACAGAATCACATATCTCTCTGTCACCTCATTTCCGTTCTTTCAGTTGCCATGTTCTATAGAGTCTACCTTTACATCATCACACCATCTCTTGAATTCCCTCACTCACTCGACACTGACCTTGTTTTAATTCAGTCACTATTTGCTTCTTCTCAGGTTGACCTTCTCTTAACTCCTGGTTATAACTATCAGAACAATAATTCTAAAATTATTCTAAAATGCCATTCTAATCATATTACTCACCTGTTCAAAAGCTTTTAATGGCTGCACACTATCAATAGAAAAAAAGCACTTTATCCTGCCTTTAAAAGTTCTACTAAATCTAGCAGTGTATATTCCCTACTTCTCTGCATGAAAATGCTGTCCCAGATTACAACATTGAATGCTTCTAGAACAAGTCACAAGCTTCAATTTCTCCCTTCCTTTGTCTCTTATTGCTTAAATCTTAAACCTATCATTCAATGTACAGCTAAAATGACATCTTCTCTCTAAGGCTCATCATCATTCATCTCCTATCCATCACTTTGTAGAGAATTTTTCTTCTTAAAGAATATTTCTTAATAGGGGTTTTGAAAAGTGTATTTTAAAAAATATTTTTGTATCAATTTATCTATGTTTATGTTTAAAGAAGGGCTTCTTATAAATAGCATATATTTGAATTTGGTTTATTTAAAAAATCTACTGTGAGTTTCCCTAAAAATCTAGGAATAAAACTACTTATGACTTAGTAATCTAACTACTGGACATATACCCTGAGGAAACCAGAATCGAAAAAGGAAGACATATGTACCCCAATATTCATTGCATCACTTCTTACAATAGCTAGGACTTGGAGGCAACCTAAATATCCATCAATAGATGAATGGATAAGGAAGTTGTGGTACATAATACACAGTGGGATATTACTCAGCTATAAAAAGGAATGCATTTGAGTCAGTTCTAATGAGGTGGGTGAACCTAGAGCCTATTAAACCTAGAACCTAGAGCCCAATGAGGTAAGTCAGAAAGAGAAAAATAAATATCATGTATTAACACATATATATGGAATCTAGAAAGTTAGTACTGATGAGCCTATTTGCAAGGCAACAATGGAGACACAGACGGAGAACAGACTTATGGACATGGGCAGTGTGGGGGAGGAAGGAGAGGGTGAGGCGAATGGAGACAGTAGCAAGGAAGCATATACATTACCATATGTAAAATATAAAACCAATTGACATTTTTTGTATGACTCAGGGTACTCAAACTGGGGCTCTGTAACAACCTACATGGGTGGGGAAGGGTGGGAAGTGGGGGTGAGGTTCAAGAGGGAGGGGCATATGTATACATATAGCTAATTCATGTAGATGCATGGCAGAAACCAAAGCAATATTGTAAAGAAATTTTCCTTCAATTAAAAATGAATAAATTTTTAAAAATCCAGTCTGACAATCTCCACCCAGGCTTTTTAATTTATTTGTACTTTTAAAATGATTCTTATGGCTTTCTAGCTTGTATAGTGATAATAACAATGGCTAACATTTTTTAGTGTTTATTATGCATTTTCTACTATACTAAATATTTTAAATATATTATTTCATTTATTATAGCCTTATAACCACCTCATGAAGTAGGCTGAGAATTTGTGATAATAAGCATTTTCTCAATTATACGCAGAGCAGTCAAGCAATTTTCCGAATAAAAGATACATGGAGAAAAATAGCTGCTAGGCCTAAAGATGGTTACATTTGCTCATCTCCTGCCCTCTTTCTGGTCTACCTACCTGGGTTTGCACTGATCTGTACTTTATTCTAACCTTACCTCAGAAATCCTCATATCATCACTTTAAGCTTAGTCCAAGAAGGAATGATTTGAATCTGATTTCCCTGTGGATGATGGAAAGGAAGAGAGTAGGAATATCAGAAGTAATGATTTAGGGAGCTTATTAATGCTAGGGCTTAAGAGGCAGAGGCAGGCAAAACTGAACTCATGTGCTGGATCATTTATTTCTTCACTGCATGAACTTGGACTTCATCTCTGCTGAGACTTAGTAATTAGGCTGGAATATTAAAGTAGAAGATTTTAAAAATCCACAGACTTGCCAAGATAAACCTGTCACTTTGTGTCTATATCTGTATCAGAATCCATGTCATTCCTGGTACCTTATTTGTCCTGCTGTGCAGCCTGGGGCAAACCCCTTCCTCTTTCTGGACACCACTGTCCATTACAGTGACATGAAGAAGTTTAACTGGATATCTCTAAAGGGCCTTTCCACGCTGACAGTTTGTGAAAACACACACACACAGACCAAAAATAAAAAGCAAAACAAATAATGTGGGTTAATTCAGGCCAATTATTCTGCACAAAGAAGCTAGTGGGAAATTTGGGGGCTTACACAATGACTATTTCCTTCCTTGGTCTAGAAAGGAGTAAATAGTGTTATTGATAATTATCAACATACTGACCGATAAATATTTCCTGTGGCCTACTCTGTGTGAGTTATGCTGAGATGTGTTCATATTTGGTAATGGAGCTAATGTGTGTGTGTGTGCTCAGTGTCTCAGTTATGTCTGACTCTTTGTAACCCCATGGACTGTAGCCTGCTAGAATCCTCTGTCCATGGAATTTTCCAGGCAAGAATACTAGACTAGGTCACCCTTCCCTTCTCCAGGTGATCTTCCTGACCCGGGGATCTAACCCAGGTCTCCTATATTTCAGGCAGATTCTTTACCAATGAGTGACCACTTACTTAATTATAAAACCCATGAAAATTTACAAAATATGTACTCCCATTAATCTCATTTCATCTCCATAATGATTTATCTAGGATGGTACCTGCTGTTATCCTAGTTTTATGAATGAGCAAACTAAGTTTGAAATGATGTGGCAATTGGCCCCAAAATACACAGCTTTAGCCATACTATAATCTCAGCAATTTAAGTGAAGTGCCGAGAGGGCAGTCCTAAGATGGTGGAGGAATAGGAGGGAGAGATCACTTTCTCCCAAAAAAATTCACTGAAAAATAATTTGAACACTGAGCAAATTCCACAAAACAACTTCTGAATGCTGGCAGAGGACATCAGGCACACTCAAAAAGCAGCCCATTGTCTTCAAAAGGAGGTAGGACAAAATATAAAAGATAAAAAGAGAGACAAAAGAGTTAGGGACGGAGATCCATCCTGGAAAGGGAGTCTTAATAGAGAAGTTTCCAAACACCAGGAAACCCTCTCACTGGCGGGTCTGTTGGGAGTTTTAGAATCACAGAGGGCAACATAACCAGGAGGAAAAATAAATAAATAAATAAATGAAACCCTCAGATTACATGCCTAATGTCAACTCACAGCAGAGAAGTACCCACATTTGCTCACATCCACCACCAGCAAGCAGGGGCTAAGCCGGGAGGAGCGGGCTGCCTTGCTTAGGGTAAGGACCGGGCCTGAATGCCCTGAGGGCAATCTGAGGGAACTAATGTGAGATTGCAACCTAAACTTTGGGATAACCAGAGAGAGAGAGAGGAAAAAAGAGAGAGAGAGAGAGAACTATCCCATGAAAAGCCCTAACCTAAGGCACTGCCAATCTGCTCACAGAATAAAGGACTGAGCGATTACCAGAGGAGAGCTAGCAGCCTGCATATCGGCCCATCATCTGCCAGAGGCAGGATGCAGGTGGGCGCCAGCCAGAACTGGAAAGGGGCAAACTTGGCCTCAAAGGTTGCATCCCCTACCAAACTGCAAACAGGCTTCCAGTTTCTAACCAAGACTTCCTGGGGTTCTGGACAGTTGACATCCACTGGGAGGGTCGCAGCCAGAGATCAGCTCACCAGAAGAGACACACAGCACACTGGAGAGGAGCGTGCCTGCTGCAACCCAGGAATCAGAGAGGTTGGGACCCTGGAGGTGATAAGACGCAGTTGCCACCTGCGGAGAGCGTGCTTGCCAAGCGCCTGGTCATCTGAGCTGCTTGGACCTGGGAAGGGCATGAAACGCAGGCCCAACCGGGTCTGAGCCTTTGTGGAGTACCCAAGAACCTGAACCAGAGCGGCTTAGACCTGGGAAGTGCATGCAACCCAGGGCCCGCTCCCTGCAGAGCAACCTGGAGCCTGAGCAGTGTAGACTGCGAAAGTACACACGCAGTGAGCAGGGGCAAACCCAGTATGGCTGAGACACTGAGCACTCCCCACACACGCCAGTGATATTTTTTTGTAGTGTTCTCCCTCCCCACAGCACAACTGAACAAGTGAGCCTAAACAAGAGACCACAGTTACCCCCTTGTGGCAAGGCTGAAATTAGACACTGAAGACACCTGAAAACAGAAGAAGCCAAATAAACAGAGGGAACAGCTTTGGAAGTGACAGGTGTAACAGATTAAAATCCTTGTCGTTAACACCGACTACATTGGAAGGGGTTTATAGATCTTGAGAAGTATAGCTGGAACAAGGAACTATCTGAACCTGAACTGACCCCACACTGGCCACAACAGTGCTAGAGAAATTCCTAGATATATTTTTACTATTATCATTTTTTAAATTTAATATTTTCTTTTCTTTTAGTCCTCTACTACCCTTTAATTTTCATTTTTATAACCTACTATTACCTTGTAAAAAAAGACACTGTTTTAAAGCAAACTTCATATATATTTCTTATACTTTTTGTGATTTTGTTTGTTTTTCTTTAATATTGTATTTTCAAGAGTCTAACCTCTACTCTAGACTTTTAATCTTTGCTTTATTATACTTACCAATTTTGTACATTTAAGAAGCCAATCTTCAGTACCCATTTTTACTTAGGAGTGTTATTATTGACTTGATTACTCTCTCCCCTTTTTGACTCTCCTTTTTCTCCTCAGGTCACCTCTATCTCCTTCCTCCCCATTCTCTTCTCTACCCAACTCTGTGAAACTCTGTGTGTGTTCCAGGCTGTGGAGGACACTTAGAAAACAGAGTACTGCCTAGATCTACCTCTCTCTTTTTGATTTCCCCTTTCCTCCTCCGGCTCACTTCTATCTCCTTCCTCCCTTTTCTCTTCTCTGTGTAACTCTGTGAACCTCTCTGAGGATTCCAGACTGTGGAGATCACATAGGGAATTGTTAACTGGCTAGATTGCTCTCTTCCCTTTTGATTCCCCCTCTTCTCCTCCTGGTCACCTCTATCTCCCTCCTCCCTCTTCTCTTCTCCATGTAACTCTGTGAACATCTCTGGGTGTTCCTCACTGTGGAGAATCTTTTCACCATTAATCTAGAACTTTTATCATTAGTGCTATATGGATGGAGAAGTCTTGAGGCTAGTGTAAGAATTAGACTGAAAACCAGTGGCAGGAGGCTTAAGCCTAAAACCTGGGAACACCAGAGAACTCCTGACTCCAGGGAACATTAATTGGTAAGAGATCATCCAAAAGCCTCAATACCTACACTGAAGCCAAGCAACAAGTTCCAGAGCAAGACATACCATGCAAATTCTCCAGAAATGCAGGAACATAGCACTGAGCTTGAATATACAGGCTGCCCAAAGTCACACCAAACACATAGATATCTCAAAACTCACTACTGGACACTTCATTGAACTCCAGAGAGAAGAAATCCAACTCCACCCACCAGAACACTGACACAAGCCTCCCAAACCAGGAAACCATGACAAGTCACTCGTCCAACCCCACCCACAGTGAGGAACCTCCACAATAAAGAGGAAACACAAATTACCAGAATACAGAAAGGCCACCCCAAACACAGCAATCTAAACAAGATGAAAAGGCAGAGAAATACTCAGCAGGTAAAAGAACATGATAAGTGCCCACCAAACCAAACAAAAGAGGAGGGTATAGGAAGTCTACCTGAAAAAGAATTCAGAATAATGGTAGTAAAAATGATACAAAATCTTGAAAACAAAATGGTGTTACAGATAGATAGCCTGGAGACAAGGATTAAGAAGATGCAAGAAATGTTTAACAAGGAATTAGAAGAAATAAGGAGAAGGCAATGGCAACCCACTCCAGTACTCTTGCCTGGGCTGGAAAATCCCATGGATGGAGGAGCCTGGTAGGCTGTGCAGTCCATGGGGTTGTGAAGGTTGGACACGACTGAGCAACTTCACTTTCACTTTTCATTTTCATGCATTGGAGAAGGAAATGGCAACCCACTCCAATGTTCTTGCCTGGAGAATCCTAGGGACAGGGTAGCCTGGTGGGCTGCTGTCTATGGGGTCACACAGAGTTGGAAATTACTGAAGCGACTTAGCAGCAGCAGCAGAAAAAGAAATAAAAAACAATCAATAATGAATAATGCAATAAATGAGATCAAAATCACTCTGGAAAAAACCAACAGTAGAATAACTGAGGCAGAAGATAGGATAAGTGAGGTAGAAGATAGAATGATAGAAATAAATAAAGGAGAGAAGAAAAAATTAAAAATAAAAGAATTAAATGAAATGAGGACAACCTCAGGGAACTCTGGGACAATGGGAAGTGCCCCAACATTCGAATCATAGGAGTCCCAGAAGAAGAAAACAAAAGGAAAGCCATGGGGAAATATAATATATATTAGTTGAAAACTTCCCTAAAATGGGGAAGGAAATAGCCACCGAAGTCCAAGAAACCCAGAGAGATCCAAACAGGATAAACCCAAGGCGAAACACCCCAAGACACATATTAGTCAAATTAATGAAGATCAAACACAAATAACAAATATTAAAAGCAGCAAGGGAAAAAACAACAAATAACACAAGGGGATTCCCATAAGGATAACAGCTGATGTTTCAATAGAAACATCTCAGGCCAGAAGGAAATGGCAGGACATACTTAAAGTGATGAAAGAGAAAAACCTACAGCCCAGATTACTGTACCCAGCAAGGATCTCATTCAAATATGAAGGAGAAATCAAAAGCTTTACAGACAAGCAAAAGCTGACAGAATTCAGCACCATCAAACCAGCTCTTCAACAAATGCTAAAGGATCTTCTCCAGACAGGAAACACAGAAAGGATATATAAATTCGGACCCAAAACAACAAAGTAAATGGCAACAGGACCATACTTATCAACACTTACCTTAAATGAAAATGGGTTGAATGCCCCAACCAAAAGACAAAGACTGGCTGAATGGATACAAAAACAAGACCCCTATATATGCTGTCTACAAGAGACCCACCTCAAAACAGGGGACACATACAGACTGAAAGTAAAGGGCTGGAAAAACATATATCATGCAAATGGAGATGAAAAATAAAAAAAGCAGGAGTAGCAATACTCATGTCGGATAAAATTGACTTTAAAATAAAGGCTGTGAGAAGAGAAAAAGAAGGACACTACATAATGATCAAAGGATCAATCCAAGAAGAAGATATAAGAATTATAAATATATATAAGCCAAACATAGGAGGACCACAATATGTAAGGCAAATGCTAACAAATATGAAAGGGTAAATTAACATGAGTTAACATGAGAATAGTAGGAGACTTTAATATCCAACTCACACCTACGAATAGATCAACTAAACAGAAAATTAGCAAGGAAACACAAACTTTAAATGATATAATAGACCAGTTAGACCTAACTGATATCTATAGGACATGTCACCCCAAAACAATGAATTTCTCCTTTTTCTCAAGCGCCCACGGAACTTTCTGCAAGATAGATCACATCCTGGGCCATAAATCTAGCCTTGGTAAATTTAAAAAAAAATGAAATCATTCCAATCATCTTTTCTGACCACAATGCAGTAAGATTAGATCTCAATTACAGGAAAAAAAAACTATTAAAATTTCCAAAATATGGAGGCTAAATAACACACTTCTGAATAATCAACAAATCATAGAAGAAATCAAAAAAGAAATCAAATATGCATAGAAACAAATGAAAATGAAAATACAACAAACCAAAACCTATGGAACACAGTAAAAGCAGTGCTAAGGGGAAGGTTCATAGCAATACAGGCTTACTCCAAGAAAAAAATAAAAGTCAAATAAATAACCTAATTCTATACCTAAAGCAACTAGAAAAGGAAGAAATGAAGAACCCCAGGGTTAGTAGAAGGAAAGAAATCTTAAAAATTAGGGCAGAAATCAATTCGAAAGAAACAAAACAAACTATAGCAAAAATCAACAAAGTTAAAAGCTGGTTCTTTGAGAAGATAAATAAAATTGACAAACCATTAGCCAGACTCATCAAGAAACAAAGGGAGAAGAATCAAATCAAAAAAATTAGAAGTGAAAATGGAGAAATCACAACAGACAACACAGAAATACAAAGGATCATAAGAGACTACTATCAGCAGCTATGTGCCAATAAAATGGAGAACTTGGAAGAAATGGACAAATTCTTAGAAATGTATAATTTCCAAAACTGAACCAGGAAGAAAGAGAAAATCTTAACAGACCCATCACAAGCACAGAAATCGAAACTGTAATCAGAAATCGTCCAGCAAACAAAAGCCTAGGACCAGAAGGCTTCGCAGCTGAATTCTACCAAAAATTTAGAGAAGAGCTAACTCCTATCTTTCTCACACTTTTCCAGAGTATTTTATTCTTTTTGCTGCAATATTGAATGGCATTATTTCCTTAATTTCTCTTTCTGTTTTCTCATTGGTAGTGTATAGGAATGCAAGGGATTTCTGTGTGTTAATTTTTTACCCTGCAAATTTACTCTATTCATTGTTTAGCTCTAGTAATTTTCTGATAAGAGTCCTTAGGGTTTTCTGTGTAGAGGATCATGTCATCTGCAAACAGTGAGAGTTTTACTTCTTTTTTCCTACCTGGATTCCTTTTATTTCTTTTTCTGCTCTGATTGCTGTGGCTAAAACTTCCAAAACTATGTTGAATAGTAGTGGTGAGAGTGGGAACCCTTGCCTTGTTCCTGATTTTAGGGGAAATGCTTTCAGTTTTTCACCATTGAGGATAATGCTTGCTGTGGGTTTGTCATATATAGCTTTTATTGTGTTGAGGTATGTTCCTTCTATTCCTGCTTTCTGGAGAGTTTTTATCATAAATGGATGTTGAATTTTTTCAAAGGCTTTTTCTACATCCATTGAGGTAATCATGTTTTTTATCTTTCAATTTGTTAATGTGGTGTATTACATTGATTGATTTGCATATATTAAAGAATCCTTGCATTCCTGGGATAAAGCTCTCTTGGTCATTATGTATGATCTTTTTAATATGTTGTGGATTCTGTTTGCTAGAATTTTGTTAAGGATTTTTGCATCTATGTTCGTCAGTGGTATTGGCCTGTAGTTTTCTTTTCTTTTTTTTTTTTTTTTTTGTGGCATCTATATCTGGTTTTGGAATTAGGGTGATGGTGCCCTCATAGAATGAGTTTGGAAGTTTACCTTCTTCTGCAATTTTCTGGCAGAGTTTGAGTAAGATCGGCGTTAGCTCTTCTCTAAGTTTTTGGTAGAATTAAGCTGTGAAGCCATCTGATCCTGGGCTTTTGTTTGCTGGAAGATTTCTGATTACAGTTTCGATTTCCATGCTTGTGATGGGTTGTTAAGATCTTCTATTTCTTCTGGTTCAGTTTTGGAAAGTTATACTTTTCTAGGCATTTCTTCCAAGTTGTCCATTTTATTGGCATAGTGCTGCTGGTAGTAATCTCTTATGATCCTTTGTATTTCAGTGTTGTCTGTTGTGATCTCTCCATTTTCATTTCTAATTTTGTTAATTTGGTTCTTCTGTCTTTGTTTCTTAATGAGTCTTGCCAACAGTTTGTCAATTTTGTTTACTTTTAAAAAACTAGCTTTTAGCTTTGTTGATTTTTGCTATGGTCTCTTTTGTTTATTTTCCATTTATTTCTGCCCTAATTTTTAAGATTTCTTTCCTTCTACTAATGCTGGATTTCTTCATTTCTTCCTTCTCTAGTTGCCTTAGGTGTAGAGCTAGGATATTTATTTGACTTTTTTCTTGTTTCTTGAGGTAAGCCTGTAATGTTATGAACCTTCCCCTTAGCACTGCTTTTACAGTGTCCCATAGGTTTTGGGTTGTTGGTTTTCATTTTCATTTGTTTATATGCATCTTTTGATTTCCTTTTTGATTTCTGCTATGATTTGTTGGTTATTCAGAAGCATGTTATTTAGCCTCCATAAGTTTGAATTTTTGATAGTTTTTTTTTTTCCTTTAATTGAGATCTAGTCTTACTGCATTGTGGTCAGAAAAGATGATTGGAATTATTTCATTTTTTTGAATTTACCAAGACTAGATTTATGCCCCAGGATGTGATCTATTCTGGAGAAGGTTCGGTGTACACTTGAGAAAAAGGTGAAATTGATTGTTTTGGGGTGAAATGTCCTATAGATATCAATTGTCTAGCTGGTCCATTGTGTCATTTAAAGTTTGTGTTTCCTTTTTAATTTTGTTTAGTTGATCTATCCATAGGTGTGAGTGGGGTATTAAAGTCTTCCACTATTCTTGTGTTATTATTAATTTACCCTTTCATATTTGTTAGCATTTGCCTTACATATCGTGGTGCTCCTATGTTGTGTGCATATATATTTATAAATGTTATATCTTCTTCTTGGATTGATCCTTTGATCATTATGTAGTGTCCTTCTTTGTCTTTCTTCACAGCCTTTATTTTAAAGTCTATTTTATCTGATATGAGTGTTGCGACTCCTGCTTTCTTTTGGTCTCCATTTGTGTGAAATATTTTTTTCTAGCCCTTAACTTTCAGTCCATGTGTGTCCCTTGTTTTGAGGTGGGTCTCTTTTAGACAGCATATATAGGGGTCTTGTTTTTGTATCCATTCAGCCAGTCTTTGTCTTTTGGTTGGGACATTCAACCCATTTACATTTAAGGTAACTATTGATAGGAAAGGTCCCGTTACAATTTACTTTGTTGTTTTGGGTTTGCGTTTATACAACCTTTCTGTGTTTTCTGTCTAGAGAAGATCCTTTAGTATTTCTTAAAGAGCTGGTTTGGTGGTGCTGAATTCTCTCAGCTTCTGTTCGTCAGTAAAGCTTTTGAATTCTCCTTCATAATCTGAATGAGATCCTTGCTGGGTACAGTAATATGGGTTGTAGGTTATTCTCTTTCATTACTTTAAGTATGTCTTGCCATTCCCTTCTGGCCTGAAGAGTTTCTATTGATACATCAGCTGTTATCCTTATGGGAATCCCTTTGTGTGTTATTTGTTGTTTCTCCCTTGCTGCTTTTAATATTTGTTCTTTGTGTTTGATCTTTGTTAATTTGATTAATATGTGTCTTAGGGTGTTTCGCCTTGGGTTTATCCTGTTTAGGACTCTTTGGGTCTCTTGGACTTGTGTCACTATTTCCTTCCCCATTTTAGGGAAGTTTTCAGCTATTATCTCCTCGAGTATTTTCTCATGGCCTTTCTTTTTGTCTTCTTCTTCTGGGACTCCTATGATTCGAATGTTGGGGCATTTCACATTGTCCCAGAGGTCCCTGAGGTTGTCCTCATTTCTTTTGATTCTTTTTTTCCTTTTTCCTCTCCGCTTCATTTATTTCCACCATTTTATCTTCTACCTCACTTATCCTATCTTATGCCTCCGTTAGTCTACGGTTGGTTCCCTCCAGAGTGTTTTTTATCTCATTTATTGCATTATTCATTTTTAATTGACTCTTTTTTTATTTCTTCCAGGTCTTTGTTAAAGATTTCTTGCATTTTCTCAATCCTTGTCTCCAAGCTATTTATCTGTAACTCCATTTCGGTTTCTAGATTTTGGATCATTTTTATTATCATTATTCTAAATTCTTTTTCAGGTAGATTCCCTATCTACTCGTCTTTTGTTTGGCTTGGTGGGCATTTTTCATATTCCTTTACCTGTTGGTTATTTCTCTGCCTTTTCATCTTGTTTGGATTGCTGTGTTTGGAGTGGCCTTTCTGTATTCTGGTGGTCTGTGGTTCCTTTTTATTGTGAAGGTTTCTCCCCGTGGGTGTGGTTGGGCAATTGACTTGTCAAGGTTTCTTGTTTAGGGAAGCTTGCGTCCGTGTTCTGGTGCATGGAACTGGATTTCTTCTCTCTGGAGTGCAATGGAGTGTCCAGTAATGAGTTTTGAGATGGGTCTATGTGTTTGGTGTCACTTTGGGCAGCCTGTATGTTGATGCTCCGGACTATGTTCCTGCATTGCTGGAGAATTTGAGTGGTATATCTTGCTCTGGAACTTATAGGCTCTTGGGTGGTGGTTGGTTTTAGTGTTGGTATGGAGGCTTTTGGATGATCTCTTATTTCTTGATGTTCCCTGTAGTCAGGAGTTCTCTGGTGTTCTCAGGTTTTGGGCTTACGTCTTCTACCTCTGGCTTTCAGTCTTATTCTTCCAGTAACCTCAAGGATTCTCCAACTATACAGCACTGATAATAAAACTTCTAGGTTAATGGTGGAAAGATTCTCCTCAGTGAGGGACACCCAGAGAGGTTCACAGAGTTACATGAAGAAGAGGAGTGAGAGGAAGGAGATAGAGATGAGCAGGAGGAGAAAAGGGGGGATTCAAGAGGAGAGAGGCAAATCTACTCAGTACTCTGTTCCCTAAGTGTTCTCCATAGCCCAGAACACCCACAGAGATTCACAGAATTGGATTGAGAATAGAAGGGGGAGGGAGGAAATAGAAGTGATCTGGGAGAGAAAAAGGCGAGTCAAAATGGGGAAAGAGTAATCATCACACTCCTGAGTAAAAATGGGTACTGAATATTGGATTCTTAAATGTCCAAAATTGATATCAAATACTGAAAAACAAAGATTAAAAATCTAAAGTAGAGGTTAGACTCTTAAAATACAATATTAAAAACAAAAACACAAAAAATTTAAGAAATATATATGAAGTTCGCTTTAAAATAGGGTCTTTTTTTTGCAAGGTTATATTGAAATGAAAATGAAAATTAAAGAGTAATAGAGGAGTAATAGAGGACTTTAAAAGAAAATGAAAGAAAAAAGGAAAAAATAATTTAAAAAATAGTAAGACATATATGACAATGAAAATGTAGAGGAGAACATAGGCAAAACACTCTCCAACATAAATCACAGCAAGATCCTCTATGACCCACCTCCCAGAATTTTGGAAATAAAAGCAAAACTAAACAAATGGGACCTAATGAAACTTAAAAGCTTTTGCACTACAAAGGAAACTATAAGTAAGGTGAAAAGACAGCCCTCAGATTGGGAGAAAATAATAGCAAATGAAGAAACAGACAAAGGATTAATCTTAAAAATATACAAGCAACTCCTGAAGCTCAATCCCAGAAAAATAAATGACCCAATCAAAAAATGGGCCAAAGAACTAAACAGACATTTCTCCAAAGAAGAAATACAGATGGCTAACAAACACATGAAAAGATGCTCAACATCACTCATTATCAGAGAAATGCAAATCAAAACCACAATGAGGTACCATTACACGTCAATCAGGATGGCTGCTATCCAAAAGTCTACAAGCAATAAATGCTAGAGAGGGTGTGGAGAAAAGGGAACCCTCTTACACTGTTGGTGGGAATGCAAACTAGTACAGCCACTATGGAAAACAGTGTGGAGATTTCTTAAAAAACTGAAAATAGAACTGCCATATGACCCAGCAATCCGACCCCTGGGCATACACACTGAGGAAACCAGATCTGAAAGAGACACATGCACCCCAATGTTCATCGCAGCACTGTTTATAATAGCCAGGACATAGAAGCAACCTAGATGCCCATCAGCGGATGAATGGATAAGAAAGCTGTGGTGCATATACACCATGGAATATTACTCAGCCATTAAAAAGAATTCATTTGAATCAGTCCTAATGAGATGGATGAAACTGGAGCCCATTATACAGAGTGAAGTAAACCAGAAAGATAAAGAACATTACAGCATACTAAAACATATATATGGAATTTAGAAAGATGGTAACGATAACCCTATATGCAAAACAGAAAAAGAGACATAGAAATACAGAACAGACTTTTGAACTCTGTGGGAGAAGGTGAGGGTGGGATGTTTCAAAAGAACAGCATCTATACTATCTATGGTGAAACAGATCATCAGCCCAGGTGGGATGCATGAGACAAGTGCTCTGGCCTGGTGCACTGGGAAGACCCAGAGGAATCAGGTGGAGAGGGAGGTGGGAGGTGGGATCGGGATGGGGAATACGTGTAAATCTATGGCTGATTCATATCAATGTATGACAAAACCCACTGGAAAAAAAAAAAAAAAAAAGAAATACAACTACTCAGGTGACGAATGGCAAAAAAAAAAAGAGAGAGAGAATGAAAATGAAAATTAAGGAATAATAGAGGAGTAATAGAGGACTTTAAAAGAAAATAAAATAAAAAAAAGAAAAAAGTTTTTAATTAAAAAATAGTGAAAATATATGGAAATTAAAATTAAGGAGTAATAGAGGAGTAACATGGAATTTTAAAAGAAAATTAAAGAGAACAAATTTAAAAAAAAGAAAAAAGAGAATTTTTTTTTAATTAAAAAAATATAGTAAAAATATATTTAGGAATTTCTCTGGAGCTGTTGTGGGTAGTGTGTGTTCAGTTCAGTTTCAGATAGCTGCTTGTTCCAGCTTACACTTTTCGGTATCTATAGGGCCCTTCCATTGTAGTCGGTGTTAACTACAGGGATTTTAATCTGTTGCACCGGTCACTTCTGAAGCAGTTCCCTTTGTTTTTTTTGGCTTCTGTTTGCTGGTCTCTTCAGTGTCTAGTTTCCTCCCTAACAAAAGTGGGCGGAAGTGGTCTCTTGTTTAGGTTCACTTGTTCAGTCGTGCTGCAGGGAGGTAGGGGCACTGCAGACAAATATCACCGGCCTGTGTGGGGAGCACTCGCAGTGTTCCGGCCACACTGGGCTTGTCCCTGCTCACGGTGCGTGTGCTACACTGCTCAGGCTCCAGGCTGCTCTATAGGAAGCGGGCCCTGAGTTGCATGCGGTTCCAGTTTTCAGGTCGTCCACAAAAGCACAGACTTGTTTGGGCCTGTGTTTTGTTTCTTCCCCGGCCCGAGCAGCTCAGGCAGCCAGGAACTTGATGAGTGCACTCTCCCTGGGTGCAGTGCGCCTTATCCCCTCCGCATTCCCATCCTCAGTTTCCATGCGTACCAGTCGGGTGCGCCTTGTGTCTGTTCTGGGAAGCTAGTCTCTAGCCGCGACCCTCCCGGTGGATGTCAAACATCCAGCATCTCAGGAAGTCTTTGGTTAGAAACTGGAAGCCTGTTTGCAGTTTGGTAGGGAATGCCGTCTCTGGGGCCGAGTTTGCCCCTTTCCCCTCCCCTCTGCCTCCTGCCTCCAGCGGGGGATGGGCCGGTTCGCAGCCGGCTAGCTCTTCTCTGGAATTGCTCAGTCCCTTTGTTCTGTGAACGGGCCGACAATGTGTTCGGTTAGCGTTAGCGTGCTTTTCGCCATTTAATTTTCTCTCTTGCTATCCCACAGTTTAAGTTGATATCTCATGTTAGCTCCCTCCATTTGCCCTCAGGGCATTCAGGCCCGGTCCTGACCCTAAGCAATGCCACCCGCTCCTCTCCATTCAGCCCCCACTTGCTGGTGGCAGATGCGAGCATCTGGGGTACTTTTCTGCTGGGAGTTACTTTTAGGCATGTAATCTGTGGGTTTTATTTATTTTTCCCTCCAGTTAGGTTTCCTTCCAAGATTCAAAAACTTCCCCCAGACCCACCTGTGAGACGGTTTCCGGGTGTTTGGAAACTTCCTCTATTACGACTCCCTTCCCGGGACGGGTCTCCATCCCTAGCTCTTTTGTCTCTCTTTTCATCTTTTATATTTTGTCCTACCTCCTATTGAAGACAATAGGCTGCTTTTCTGGGTGCCTGATGTCCTCTGCTAGCGATCAGAAGTTGTTTTGTAGAGTTTGCTCAGCGGTCAAATGTTCTATCGATGAATTTGTAGGGGAGAAAGTGGTCTCCCCATCCTATTCCTCCGCCATCTTAGCTCCTCCCCCAGACTTATACATTTAAAACTCTAAAAGACTGATGAAAGAAATCAGTTCACTTCACTCGCTCAGTCGTGTCTGACTCTTTGCGGCCCCATGAATTGCAGCACGCCAGGCCTCCCTATCCATCACTAACTCCTGGAGTGTACTCAAACTCATGTCCATTAAGTCGGTGATGACTTCCAGCCAACTTATCCTCTGTCATCCCCTTCTCCTGCCCCCAATCCCTCCCAGCATCAGGGTCTTTTCCAATGAGTCAACTCTTCTCATGAGGTGGCCAAAGTATTGGAGTTTCAGCTTCAGCATCAGTCCTTCCAATGAACACCCAGGACTGATCTCCTTTAGGATGGACTGGCTGGATCTCCTTGCAGTCCAAGGGACTCTCAAGAGTCTTCTCCAACACCACAGTTCAAAAGCATCAATTTTTCGGTGCTCAGCTTTCTTCACAGTCCAACTCTCACATCCATACATGACCACTGGGAAAACCATAAACTTGACTAGATGGACCTTTGTTGGCAAAGTAATGTCTCTGATTTTTAATATGCTCTCTAGGTTGGTCATAACTTTCCTTCCAAGGAGTAAGTGTCTTTTAATTTCATGGCTGCAATCACCATCTGCAGTGATTTTGGAGCCCCCCAAAATAAAGTCTGACACTGCTTCCCTGTTTCCCCACCTATTTCTCATGTAGTGATGGGACCAGATGCCATGATCTTAGTTTTCTGAATGTTGAGCTTTAAGCCAACTTTTTCACTCTCCTCTTTCACTTTCATCAAGAGGCTTTTTAGTTCCTCTTCACTTTCTGCCATAAGGGTGGTGTCATCTGCATATCTGAGTTTAATTGATATTTCTCCCATCAATCTTGATTCCAGCTTGTGCTTCTTCCCACCCAGCATTTCTCATGATGTACTCCACATATAAGTTAAATAAGCAGGGTGGCAACATACAGCCTTGGCGTACTCCTTTTACTAATTGGAATCAGTCTGTTGGTCCACGTCCAGTTCTAACTGTTGCTTCCTGAGACAAATAGATGGAGAAATATACCATGTTCATGGATCAGAAGAATCAATAGAGTGAAAATGAGTATACTACCCAAAGCAATCTATAGATTAAATGCAATGCCTATCTAGCTACCAATGCTATTTTTCATAGAACTAGAACAAATAATTTCACAATTTGTATGGAGATACAAAAAACCTCGAATAGCCAAAGCAATCTTGGGAAAGAAGAATTAAACTGGAGGAATCAACCTGCCTGACTTCAGGCTATACTACAAAGCAACAGTCATCAAGACAGAATGGCACTCGCACAAACACAGAAATATAGATCAGTGGAACAAAATCGAAAGCCCAGAGATATATCCTTGCACCTATGGACACCTTATCTTTGACAAAGGAGGCAAGAATATATAATGGAGAAAAGGCAATCTCTTTAGCAAGCAGTGCTGGGAAAACTAGCCAACCACTTGTAACAGAATGAAACTAGAACACTTTCTAACACTGTACACAAAAATAAACTAAAATGGATTAAAGATCTAAATGTAAGACCAGAAACTATGAAACTCCTAGAAGGAAACCTAGGCAAAATACTCTCTGAGATAAAACACAGCAGGATCCTCTATGACCCACCTCCCAGAGTAATGGAAATAAAAGCAAAAATAAACAATTGGCACCTAATGAAACTTAAAGCTTTTGCACAACGAAGGAAACTATAAGCAAAGTGAAAAGACAGCCTTCAGAATCGGAGAAAATAATAACAAATGAAACAACAGACAAATAATTAATCTCAAAAATATACAAGCAACTCCTGAAGCTCAAGTCCAGAAAAATACACGACCTAATCAAAAAATGGGCCAAAGAACTAAACAGAGGTTTCTCCAAAGAAGACATACAGATGGCTAACAAACACATGAAAAGATGCTCAACATCACTCATTATCAGAGAAATGCAAATCAAAGCCACAATGAGGTATCATCTCATGCCGGTCAGAATGCATGCTATTCAAAAATCAACAAACAATAAATGTTGGAGAGGGTATGGATAAAGGGACTCTCTTACACTGTTAGTGGGAATGCAAACTAGTACAGCCACTATGGAGAACAGTGAGTAGATTCCTTCAAAAACTGGTAATAGAACTGCCATATGACCCCGCAATTCCACTGCTGGCCATACACACCAAGGAAACCAGAATTGAAGAGACACATGTACTCCAATGTTCATTGCAGCACTGTTTATAATAGCCAGGACATGGTAGCAACCTAGATGTCCATCAGCAGACAAATGGATAAGAAAGCTGTGGTACATATACACAAGGGAATATTACTCTGTCTTTAAAAAGAATACATTTGAAACAGTTCAAATGAAGCGGATGAAAATGGAGCCTATTATACAGAGTGAAGTAAGTCAGAAAGAAAAACACCAATACATTACACTAATGCATATATATGGAGTTTAGAAAATGGCAATGATGACTCTATATGTGAGACAGCAAAAGAGACACAGATGTATAAAACAGTCTTTTGGTCTCTGTGGGAGGTGAGGGTGGGATGATATGAAAGAATAGCTTTGAAACACGTATATTATCATATGTGAAACAGATCAACAGTCCAGGTTAGATGCATGAGAAAGGGTGCTCAGGGCTGGTGCACTGGGATGACCCAGAGGGATGGGATGGGGAGGGAGGTGGGAGAGGGGTTCAGGATGGGGAACACATGTAAACCCATGGCTGATTCATGTGAATGTATGGCAAAAATCACTACCATATTTTAAAGTAATTAGTTTCCAATTAAAATAAATAAATGAAGTGCCATACCAGCACCCAGAAATGTCTTTAATCCTTTCTTTACTCTTTTATATTTATGTTTTAAAGTAACTGACATAAAATAGTCATATCAATTACAATTAAATAAAAATTAAAAATTTATTACTAAATGCATAAAGTTGTCATAATATAAAAATTATTTAGATTTTATACCTAAATTCATGCAGTAGAATGATCTCCCAAACTTATAGTTTAGTTAGGAAAGCCAGACATAAATTCACTTATGTCCAGTATGCTAAGTAGCTTCAGTCATGTCCGACTCTTTGAGACCCCATGGAGTGTAGCCTGCCAGGCCCTTCTCTTCAAGGGACTCTCTGGGCGAGAATACCAGAGTGGGTTGCCATGCCCACTGATAAAATTTCAGTTCAGTTCAGTTCAGTCGCTCAGTCGTGTCCGAATATTTACAATGCCATGAAGTGCATCATGCAAGGCATCACTGTCCATCACCAACTCCCAGAATTTAACCAAACTCATCTCCATTGATTCGGTGATGCCATTCAACCACCTTGTCTTCTGTTGTCCCCTTCTCCTTCCCTCATTCTTTCCCAACATTAGGGTCTTTTCAAATGAGTCAGCTTTTCCCATCAGTTGGCCAAAGTATTCGAGTTTCAGCTTCAGCATTAGTCCTTCCAGTGAATATTCAGGACTGTTTTCTTTTAGGATGGACTGGGTGGATCTCCTTGCAATCCAAGGAACTCTCAAGAGTCTTCTCCAACACCACAGCTCAAAAGCATCAATTCTTCGGTACTCAGCTTTCTCTATAGTCCAACTCTCACATGCATACATGACTACTGGAAAAACCATAGCCTTGACTAAACAGACCTTTCTTGGCAAAGTAATGTCTCTGCTTTTTAATATGCTATCTAGGTTGGTCATAACTTTCCTTCTAAGGAGTAAGCGTCTTTTAATTTCCTGCCTGCAATCACCATCTGTAGTGATTTTGGAGCCCCCTAAAATAAAGTCAGCCACTGTTTCCACATCTATTTGCCATGAAGTAATGGGGCCGGATGCCATGATTTTAGTTTTATGAATGTTGAGCTTTAAGACAACTTTTTTCACTCTCCTTTTTCACTTTCATCAAGAGGCTCTGTAGTTCTTCTTCACTCTCTGCCATATCTGAGGTTATTGATATTTCTCCCAGCAATCTTGATTCCAGCTTGTGCTTCTTCCAGCCCAGCGTTTCTCATGATGTACTCTGCATATAAGTTAAATAAGCAAGGTGACGATATACAGCCTTGACATACTCCTTTTCCTATTTGGAACCAGTCTGTTGTTCCAGTTCTAATTGTTGCTTCCTGACCTGCATACAGATTTCTCCAGAGACAGGTTAGGTGGTCTGGTATTACTATCTCTTTCAGAATTTTCCACAGTTTATTGTGATCCACACAGTCAAAGGCTTTAGCATAGTCAATAAAGTACAAATAGATGTTTTTCTGGAACTCTCTTGCTTTTTTGATGATCCAGCAGATGATGGCAATTTGATCTCTGGTTCCTCTGCCCTTTGTAAAACCAGCTTAAATTACCAAATGATTAGTATACAGTAAGAGAAATGGAGAGGTACAGAATCCTGGAGGGACACAAGGGAAGTATTCCTTTGAAGAGGTAGGATTTTCATTGGGCCTTGAGCATAGCTTGGATGGAAGGAGAGAAAGGATGTAAGCCTTTCAAACAGGAAGAATAATGTAAGATGTAGAGGAAGAGGATGACCAAAACACGTTTAAGGAATGAGTAAATAGGTTTACTTGGAGCTAGATGATTTGGTAGAGTAATATTAAAGTATTTGGGTAAACCTAAATGGTGGAAGGCCTGGAATTACGGGATGTTAACCTGCCACAAGACCCTAGTATGCAGTTACTCTCTGAGGAATATCTATGTGGATCATGAAAATGTCATATGAACTGCAAAAAGTTACATATCCCATGGTATAGCTAAGGTTTGACTTTGGCTTTCTACCTCCTCAGTGTGTTTTTCCAACAAAATTCAGTGTCCAAAGTTTCACCTACTTCAGGATAGCAGTAAGCAATGAATTTTACCAAACAGTAGGATGAGTGGAGAAATTCATTTTTCACTACTGAGGCTCTTCAAACATCTGGTCAGTAATCTTAACCTTTCATTTTTTTGGAGGGTTTGGGTATTGTTGGTCAGCATCACTTCCCTAATTCTTTCTCAGAAGGATACACAAACAATGTATTATGTTCCTTACTGTCTTGTTCCCTCTTCAACACTCCCCAGATTCAGTAGGAACTGGGGAGTTCCTCAAGAACATGAGATCCAGACAAGGAAACGTGGACAGATTTTTGGAGTCAAGTATAATAAGACATCAAATCAAAACATTTTGTTCATTTTTGAAAGTGAAAAGTGAGTCAGTCGTGTCCAAATTTTTGTGACCCTGTGGACTCTAACCTTCCAGGCTCCTCTGTCCATGGAATTCTCCAGGTCAGAACACTGGAGTAAGTAACTGTTCCCTTCTCCAGGGGATCTTCCCAACCCAAGGATCGAGCCCAGGTCTCCTGCAATGCAGGCAAATTCTTTACTGTCTGAGCCACCTGTCACATTTTACCCTGATGCCTTTTAAAGTAAATGTAAATTTGAAAATGAGGGAAGAGGTTTTGTAACTAAATCACCCTTGAAGTTCCAGGAATAATCTTCACCATTGTCTCTTTTTCTTTCAGTCTCAGATGCCTTGCTGCTCCCTTTGTTCTCATTTCTTTTCCTCTCCTCGTCTCCAAATTCCCAGATGTTCATTCACTGATGTCCTCTTTGTTAGCAAACCATAGCAACTGATAAATCACCAGAGTTTGGAGTGTAACACTATCAAGACTTTTATCTAAACTACAGGGCTTGCATATGTGCCTGACTACTGATTGACTGAAAAATATCTTTCCTAACTACTGGTTGAAGTTTCAGCATGAGAAAATTAAGATGGCTTCATAGAATCTGTCTTTAACTTGGAGAGGAACCAAAGAACCAAGCTGTTCCTGTGACACGGATGAGAGGACCCATCTCAAAAATATCTGAACCCACTCAAAATTTCAAAAGAACATTAGCTCAAGGCCTAAATCCTGGGAGATGCCTTCTGTAGAGGCGGTTGGAGTGCTACAGGGAAAATACAAAATTCTTGTCCATTTTCATGTTATCCCACGCAGATCTAATCTCATATTCTAAGAAACACATAACTTAATCAAATGTTGGGTAAATAGAAATGGGAAAAGAGCACCTCAAACACATTTTATATTTTATTTTTAGCTCAGTTAACCCCCAGAGCCATTAATTGAACTGTAGCTTCAGGGCTTCCCTGGAGGGAAGCTCAAAGGCTTTTGTGCCTCCACAGTCCAAGCTCCCTATCATTCTTCAGTGTTGAAAGAGTTTAGGGCTTGAACTTTAAAACAAAAGCCATACAGCTCTCATTTCCATTTTTGATCAATGTGCAAGTATTACCAAAGCCTGATTTCTTTTCAAAACCAGGCTTGATTTTTTTCAGGCTCAAATCCCCAGAAGTCTGACCTACATGAACTGGCTGTTGTTAAGCCAAGTCTAACATTTGCATGTTGAAATGTAATTTCTAGACAGAAAGAACTTTTGGAAATTATAATTATATCCACAACTCTCCTTTTGAACATGCTTCCAGTTATATTTTTATGAACTTGAGGAAGTCACATTCCCTTTCTAGTTCTAGGTTCCTTATATGATATGAGAGAAGAAAAGGGTAAATTAAATCAGTAGCTCTGAAACTTTGTGGAACATCAGAATCACAGGAGGAGCATGCTAAAAGTGAACATACCTAAGCATCAGCCATAATATTATTTATGATTTACTAGGCTTGAGGTACAACTCTGGGAGCTAAAATTTTAATAAACTTTCCAGACGATTTTGATGGACACCACAGGGATCATTGCTCTCTAAATTGTTATCCATATCTAAAATCAAGAAACTGATATATCTTGTAGAAATGTTGACATGTAACTGGGCTACTCAATTTACTAAGAGCTTCACAGGAGATCCAACCAGTCCATCCTAAAGGAGATCAGTCCTGGATGTTCATTGGAAGGACTGATGTTGAAGCTGAAACTCCAATACTTTGGCCACCTGATGCGAAGAGCTGACTCATTGGAAAATACCCTAATGCTGGGAAAGATTGAGGGCAGGAGGAGAAGGGGACGACAGAGGATGAGATGGTAGGATGGCATCACTGACTCAATGGACATGGGTTTGGGTGGACTCTTGGAGTTGGTGATGGACAGAGAGGCCTGACGTGCTGCGGTTCATGGGTTTGCAGAGTCGGACATGACTGAGCAACTGAACTGAACTCACATATATTACTTAATGAACTGAAACTGGTCAGATCTCTAAAAACACTAGCTGATGAGGAGGATTATAACTAAAACAGAAAGAAGATTAATAAATGTCAGGAATGAAATTCAGGACTAGACATGTGAGAAAAAATTAGAATAGCAATATTTAGGGCCCTTCATCAATAAGGTTTTATATTTTTGACAATATTCAATATATCACTGACTTAGAAGTAGAATAACTTATACCATTCTCTTTTATTTTATTTTTTTTAATTTTAATTTTTAAAAATTTGTTGGGCAAGCCCAGCAGCATGTGGAATCTTAGTTCCCTGACCAAGGATCAAACTTGCCCTCCCTGAATTGGAATCAGAGTCTTACTGGGCTGCCAGGGAATTCCCCTGGCTATGGAAAAGCTATGGAAAAAGATGTAGATGAAGATCACCTGATAAGACAGAGATAAGGTTTGGATTAAAAGTATTTAAAGTGTCCCAGTTATGAGTGTAAATTGACACAGTCACAATGGAAAATAGTATGGAGATTCCTTTAAAAACTCAGAATATAGCTACCATAACACCCAGCAAACCTAATACTGGGAATATAACAAGAGAGGCCATAATTCAAAAATATACATACACCCCAGTGTTATAGCAGTACTAGTTACAATCACCAGGATATTGAAGCAACCTAAATGTCCATCAACAGAGGAATGGATAAAGAAGATGCGGTACATATATAAGTGGAATATTACTCAACTATAAAAAGAAATGAAGCTCAGTCATTTGTAGAGACCTGGATGTACCTAGAGAGTCTCATCCAGAGTAAAGTAAGTCAGAAAAGGATAATCAAATGTTATATATTAATGAATATATGTGGAATCTAGAAAAATGGTTTAGATGATCTCATTGCAAAGCAGAAATGGAGACACAAAGGTATGGATAACTGATATAAGGGGTGATCCCTTATGGCAGAAAGTTAAGAAGGGTTAAAGAGCCTTTTGATGAAAGTGAAAGAAGAGAGTGAAAGTTGGCTTAAAGCTCAACATTCAGAAAACTAAGACCATGGCATCCGATCCCATCACTTCAAGACAAATAGATGGGGAAACAGTGGAAGCAGTGTCAGACTTTATTTTCTGGGACTCCAAAATCACTGTAGATGGTGATTGCAGCCATGAAATTAAAAGATGCTTACTCCTTGGCAGGAAAGTTGTGACCAATGTAGACAGTATATTAAAAAGCAGAGACATTACTTTACCAAGAAAGGTCCGTCTAGTCAAGGCTATGGTTTTTCCAGTAATCATGTATGGATGTGAGAGTTTGACTATAAAGAATGCTGAGTGCTGAAGAATTGATGCTTTTGAACTGAAGTGTTAGAGAAGGCTCTTGAGAGTCCCTTGGACTGCAAGGAGATACACCCAGTCCATCCTAAAGGAGGTCAGCCCTGGGTGTTCATTGGAAGGACTGATGTTTAAGCTGAAACTCCAATATTTTGGCCACCTGATGCAGAGAGCTGACTCATTTGAAAGGACCCTGATGTTGGGAAAGATTGAAAGTGGGAGGAGAAGGGGATGACAGAGGATGAGATGGTTGGATGGCATCACCCACTCAATGCACATGAGTTTGAGTAAACTCTGGGAGTTGGTGATGGACAGGGAGTCCTGGCATGCTGCAGTTCTGTGGGGTCACAAAGAATCGGACATGACTGAGCGACTGAACTGAACTGAACTGAGTAGTGGGAGGATTTGGGAGATTGGGATGGACATATATACACTATCGGTATTATTTATAAAATAGGTAGAAACCTGTATGTGGCTCAAGAAGCAACAGTTAGAAGCCTTTATGGAACAACTGAATGGTTCATGATTGAGAAAGGAGTATGCCAAGGCTGTAATTGTTTATTAGGTAACTAATGAAAACATACTATACAGCACAGGGAACTCTTCTTAATGTTCTGTGGTAACCTGAATGTGAAGGAAGTCCAAAAAGGAGGGAATATATGTATGAATATATGACTAATTCATTTTGCTATATAATAGAAACTAACACAACCTTGTAAAGCAACTATACTCCTATAAAAATTAATTTTAAAAAGTCCCAGTTATGACTCTATGTGATAAAGAATCTACGTGAAATTCATTGTTCCTCTAACCACCATATACCTCAGGGTTGCTTGAAAACATTTTTTTTAAATCAAGGTCTGGTACATAGACTGTCTCTGTGAGAATAATAGACCCCAGCCTTCTCCTCAATGCTGCTCTTGTCCAGAGTGTTCTAGACAATACAGTTAGTCTCCATGGCAACCTCTGCTGTGGCTCAGCCTGAGGGTTAGAATGACTTCATTGCTCACACCTGATAGGGGGAGGTGGGATTTACTGAATGGAGAAGGTTCTTATTCTGAATAGCAACAGAATGAATGAGCAGCCATATTTGTTCCTGCTGTGAAAGATGGTCTTGTAGTCCTCAGAACTCATGTCTTAAACATACCCCACAAGGTACTTGTGGTGTCTCTTGTCCCTGATTCCTTCATCTTTTGAAGGTTTTTGAGGCATGAACTTTGGAAAGACCCAACAAAAGCAACTTTTTCCATGGTCATATTTATATCTTCCCATCTGATGGCATTTTTACTAGAGTCAGAGTGTCCCTTATTATACAGAGGATAGTTTGCCCTGATTAAGTGCTCAGTGATAGAAATTTGCCCAATAAATGGAAGTCATTGGAGGCAGATTTTTTTTTTTACAAAATAAGGAAAAAGTATACAATATTTACCAAGTATTCATTATACACCAACCCCTGTACAAGGTAGTTTTACTTTTGTTATCTTGTTTATCATCCTTCATAGAACCCTATAAAGAATGCATTAACAGCCCTGTTCAGCAGATGGAAAAAGAAAAGAAAATATTGCAATTGAGTGAAGTGAAATTATTGAGAATATACCACTCAGCTGACAAGGAGCAGTGCCAGAATTCAAACCTAGACTTCTCAGAGTCCAAAGGCTTTCTCCTATATTTTATTCTAACATATTTAAAGTTTTACGTTGAAATCTATGACCTATTTTGAATTATTTTTTGTATCAAATATGAGGTTTAGATTGAGGTTCACAGTGAGTCTTTTTTTTTTTTTTTAACATGTAGCAGTGAAGGTTTACATCCACAAATTTGAAAAGTTGAAGTATTGAGGAGTCAGACAATTTGGCATAAGAATACTGTGTTGCCATGTTTAGGTGGGAGAGAGGCTGAACTGCATGTTTTCACAGGTGATTATCATATTTGACCAGACTAAGGGTACTTCTTCCATTCTAAAGTAAATGAGGGCTCCTATGTTTGGAGAGAGACAGAATGTTCAAGATTATTTTGTCAGTAGTATAAAGTGGTCTAGTATCTTAAAGTAAGTATACCTGCCTGAATTCTTCATTTACCCCAAGAAATGAAAACATATGTCCACAAAAGAAAATGTGTACATGAATATTCATAATAGTTCCAAAGTGGGAAAAAAAAAAAGAAAACACTCACATTAGATTTCTAGGGCCAATATAAAAAATTACCACAAACTGACTGTCTTAAAGTAACAGAAATTTATTGCCTGGAAGCTGTAAGTCCAAACTCAAGATGTTGACAAGATTGGTTCTTTCTGATGGCTGTAAGCAAGAATCTTCTCCATGTCTCTTCCTAACTTATGGTGAACTGTTGGCAATTTTTGCATTTCTTGGCTTAGAGGTGCATTATTACAGTCCTCCAGCTTCATATGTCATTCCCCTCATGTTTCTTCACATAACCTTCCCTCTGTACATGCCTGTATCTGTCTAAACTTCCCATATTTATAAGAGCACCAATCAGATTGGATTATGGCCCATACTAATGATCTCATTTTTACTTGATTACATTTGTAAAGGCCTTGCCTCCAAATAAAGTTACATTCTGAAATAATGGGAGTCAGAACTTTAGCATGTCTTTTCAGAGGAAACAACCAAACCTATAACACAATGAAAACGTCCTACAGCAGGTGATAGTTAAAGAAACTGTGGTGCACACATACCCTGGAATAGTACTTGGTAGCAAAGTAGTGAACTACTTAACTTATATGCAGGGTACATCATGGGAAATGCCAGGTTGGATGAATCACAAGCTGGAATAAAGTTTGCTGAGAGAAATATCAACAACCATAGATATACAGATGATACCACTCTAATGGCAGAAAGCAAAGAGGAACTAAAGAGCTTCTTGATGAAGTAGAAAGAGAAGAGTAAAAAAGTTGGCATAAAACTCAACATTCAAAAAACAAAGATTGTGGCATCTGGTTCCATCACTTCGTTGCAAATAGATAGAGGGAAAATGGAAAAGGTGACAGACTTTACTTTCTTGGGCTCCAAAATTACTATGGATGGTGACTACAGCCATGAAATTAAAAGACACTTGCTCCTTGGAAGAAAAGCTATAAAAAAAACCTAGACAGATTATTAAAAAAACAGAGACATCACTTTGCCAACAAAAGTCCATCCAGTCAAAGCTATGGCTTTTCCAGTGATCATGTATGGTTCTGAGAGTTGGACCATAAAGAAGGTTGAGCACTGAAAAATTGATGCTTTTAAACTGTGGTGTTGGAGAAGACTCTTGAGAGTGCCTTGGACTGAAAGGAGATCAAACCAGCCAATCCTAAAGCAAATCAACCTTGAATATTCATTGTAGGGACTGATATTGAAGAAGAAGCTCCAATACTTTGGCTCCCTGATGTGAAGAGCTAACTCATTGAAAAAGACCCTGATGCTGAGAAAGATTGAAGGCAAGAGGAGAAGTGGGCAACAGAGGATGAGATGGTTGGGTAGCACATCTGACTCTCTGGGAGATAGTGAAGGACAGGGAAGTCCGTTGTACTTCAGTCCATGGGGTTATAAAGAGTTGGACATGACTTAGCAACTTAACAACAAAATAGATATACATAATTTGAATGGATCTTAAATACATTATCTGACTGGAATAAAAAGCAATTATTAAAAGGTCACAAATTGTATGATTCCATTTACGTAACATTTGCAAAATGAAAAATATATAGAGATGGAAAATAGAGTGGTGATTTCCAGGATTTAGGGACAGTGAGTTAGAGGGGACAGGGATTGTTCTGGTGATGGAATAGTTCTGTATCACAGTTACAATAATGATCACTTGAATCTTTTCATGTGGTAAAATGGCATAAAGCTACACACATGTGTTGTACCAATGTCAAGTTCCTGGTTTTGATGTTCTACTATAGCTATTATCAGGGCTTCCCAGGTGG